>NC_069499.1:1585417980-1585637442 GCF_027579735.1 Bombina bombina
TGTTCCGGCAGTTATTTTCATCCCACTTTGGACTCAACTTACCTCATATGATTGAGGTTACTTCTAGTAAGTGAGCACTGCCTTAAGGGATTGGATCAGTGTGTGTGGGGTATACTGCTACAGACACCGGGCATTTATCCGGCTACCAATACTTTTAGGCATTTGTTTCCTTTCCCTTTGGACTGTACACATACATTTGGTATCACTTGTGGGACTTTGTTTATATTGCATATTGGCCTAGAGGGCTCTCATTGCAGTTTTGTTAGCACTAGGCACATACCTTTGAGTATACAGCCACCCCATGACTTTTAATACCTCCGTCATTTTGCTGCCATTTGTGTGTACGAGTTACACTTCCCTAGCCTATATTCATATACGTGGGATTAGTTCATTTATTCATTGTGGTATACATTTACCTTGTGATCTCATTTTCTTTGTTTTCTACACTCCTATCTATAACTCTTTTTCGTATATAGGATTTTTTTTTAAATTTATTAATTTATCTACTTACTAAAATATATATATATATGGTGCTACCAGGACAGACTTGTATCTCTTTTTGTGCGCTTGACTTCCTCTTGCTGAGATATAGATAGAGAGATAGATAGATAGATAGATAGATATATACACACACACACACACACTGTATCTATAATATATTGTGCATATGAAAGTGAATTATTTAATCATATTTCAAGGGACATGAAACCCACACTTCTTTCATGATTTAGAAAGACCATACAATTTTAAACAACCACCAATCTACTTCTATTATTTAATTTGCTTAATTCTCTTTATATTCTTTGTTGAAAGTCATACCTAAATAGACTCAACAGCTGCTGATTGGTGGCTGCACATAAATGTCTTGTGTGATTGGCTCACCCATGTGTATTGCTATTTCTTCAACAAAGGATATAGTATTCTCAATGTAAATCATAAAAGAAAAAATGTTGGCTTTCAAATATACTTTGCCTGAGAAAAGGTAAAATGAAAAGCTCAGTAAACCTAAAATAACCATGTAATGTATTTAAAATATAGCATCAATCCCATATTAAAGGTCCCCTGCATAACATTACAAAAACACATATATAATCTCCCTTTACAAATACTCTAGTGACAGTAACAAGAAGTATTAAAGTCTATGGAGATGTTTTCTGTTACCAGCAGTTAGTAGGACTTTATTCTATATAATGGTTATGTTACCCAGGACAAGCAGTTATATGTGCGCTGGGCGTAGACTTACTTTGATACAAGGACAGCAGCAGCATCTCGGGACTTGTCGCTCACCACCAAGTAAGACTACAGAAGAATAAAATGAATATGGTTATTTAAGAGAGACAACGCACAAGCTCAGATACACAGATATCCTTATGGAATGAGCACTTGCCTTTGCGATGTCTAGGATATGATCCATTGTGGAGCGGCGGCACTGTGCGGCATCACTAGAGAGATTCCCATCCAGCCGCGACAGGTCAAACGGTATCAAGCAAGTCATGGACAGCCACAGGAGCAACATATAGCGGGACTCCCACGTCTGAAGATCAGTCGCCACCGCAGAAAAGAGGATGCAAGTTTAACTTTAATGACACCAATCATTCCAGATATGCTCTAAAGTGCAGACAGGTCAGATTGTTGTGTGAAACGCCCCATTGTTTTACCCGAGTATATATTTATATAGGGAAAGTATATCTATACATTTATCTATTGCTTGTGTGATAATAAACTGGTTGTCTGTCACACTCTACTGTGCCAGTACATCACATGCTGACACTATATAAAGCTATATCACAGACCTCCAGATTGTACACAAAATAAAGGATAGCACCAAACGCAAACATTTAACACTGTGTGCAAAGTGTAATGGGACGTCTGTATCCCCCACACATATTAGGATACAGTTGTAGAAATATTACCCCTAATTGATATTTATGAAGTGATGCTGCTGCTCCGCAGTCTTTCTACAATTGCATTGTACATTTGACCTCCCCTATTGGTAGCTTTTCTCCTGGCTGTCTTGAATCTTCCTGTTTTACTTGATTAAATTATTTCTATAATTTGTTCCGGCTGTCTATAGAACCCGTCAGCCACGCCCGCCTGTCTATAGTACCCGTCAGCCACGTCCGCCTGTCTATAGTACCCGTCAGCCACGCCCGCCTGTCTATAGTACCCGTCAGCCACGCCCGCCTGTCTATAGTACCCGTCAGCCACGTCCGCCTGTCTATAGAACCCGTCAGCCACGCCCGCCTGTCTATAGTACCCGTCAGCCACGTCCGCCTGTCTATAGTACCCGTCAGCCACGCCCGCCTGTCTATAGTACCCGGCAGCCACGCCAGCCTGTCTATAGTACCCGTCAGCCACGCCCGCCTGTCTATAGTACCCATCAGCCACGTCCGCCTGTCTATAGTACCCGTCAGCCACGCCCGCCTGTCTATAGAACCTGGCAGCCTGTCTATGGTACCCGGCAGCCACGCCAGCCTGTCTATAGTACCCGGCAGCCACGCCAGCCTGTCTATAGTACCCGTCAGCCACGTCCGCCTGTCTATAGTACCCGTCAGCCACGCCAGCCTGTCTATAGTACCCGTCAGCCACGTCCGCCTGTCTATAGTACCCGTCAGCCACGCCCGCCTGTCTATAGTACCCGGCAGCCACGCCAGCCTGTCTATAGTACCCGGCAGCCACGCCAGCCTGTCTATAGAACCCGTCAACCACGCCAGCCTGTCTATAGAACCCGTCAACCACACCAGCCTGTCTATAGAACCCGTCAGCCACGCCAGCCTGTCTATAGAACCTGGCAGCCTGTCTATGGTACCCGGCAGCCACGCCAGCCTGTCTATAGTACCCGGCAGCCACGCCAGCCTGTCTATAGTACCCGGCAGCCACGCCAGCCTGTCTAGTAGTACCCGGCAGCCACGCCAGCCTGTCTAGTAGTACCCGTCAGCCACGCCAGCCTGTCTATAGTACCCGGCAGCCACGCCAGCCTGTCTAGTAGTACCCGTCAGCCACGCTAGCCTGTCTAGTAGTACCCGTCAGCCACGCCAGCCTGTCTAGTAGTACCCGTCAGCCACGCCAGCCTGTCTAGTAGTACCCGTCAGCCACGCCAGCCTGTCTAGTAGTACCCGTCAGCCACGCCAGCCTGTCTATAGTATGCGTCAACCACACCAGCCTGTCTATAGAACCCATCAGCCACGCCAGCCTGTCTATAGAACCCATCAGCAACGCCAGCCTGTCTAAAGTACCCGTCAGCTATGCCACCCTGTCTATAGTACGAGTCAACCACACCAGTCTATCTATAGTACCTGTCAGCTACGCCACCCTGTCTAAAGTACGTGTCAACCACCCCAACCTGTCTATAGTACACGTCAGCTACACCAGCCTGTCTATAGTACGCGTCAGCTACACCAGCCTGTCTATAGTACCTGTTAGCCACACCAGCCTGTCTATAGTAACTCCTGTATATGGCAACAAATAGTTCCCACTGAAATATAAAAAGTAGATCAAATCCTGATTTCAGAAGGGAGAGAGGAAGCTTTCTGAATACATTAACACCTTGTTAGTTGCAATTGCCTTATTTGGAGGAGCCAATCAAGGCTTGTTTCTGTAAACACAACTACCCACAGTCGTTTTAGTGAAACGTGTAATGTATTTAGCATCATGTCACCACCAATTTTCAGAAATGGAGAACCCACAATGTTAAATTACATTAAAAGGGGCACAAAAAATAATCAGAGGATAAAAACCAATAACTTACAGCACCGTGCATCCCCACACACTTGTGGTTTATACAATCTCTAACATAAAGCTAGATATTAAAGGGACATGAAAAACTATTATTTTTCTTTCACGATTTAAAAAGGAGCAGCAATTTTAAATAATTTTTCAATGTACTTCTATTATTTAATGTAATTTGTTCTCTTGATATCCTTTGTTGAAAAACACAGACTCAGTAGCTGCTGATTGGTGGCTGCACATAGATGCCTTGTGTGATTGGCTCACCCATGTGCACTGCTATTTCTTCAACAACAGATATCTAAAGAGTAAAGCAAATGAAATAATAGAAGTAAATTAGAAAGTTGTTTAAAATTGTGTTCTCTGACTCATGAGAGAAATATTTTGGGTTTCGTGTCCTTTTAATGCTACTAATGAGTATTTTGTTAACAAAATGTAAAATATCCGTGATAATTAAACAAGAACAGTGACAAAGGAGGTGCAAGAAAACAGTGAATAAATGTGAGAAGTATGAATAAGTTTATTGCACATTTCATACAGCAGTATATTAATCCTAGAGAACAAACATATGATTAAGTGTCAATTTGCGGCACGAAACGCGTAAGGATTTATCTCCTGTTCTGTGCCTATGTTTGAACTATTTACAAATAAAAAAAACATAATTTATGCTTACCTGATAAATTTATTTCTCTTGTAGTGTATTCAGTCCACGGGTCATCCATTACTTATGGGATATATTCCCTTCCCAACAGGAAGTTGCAAGAGGATCACCCAAGCAGAGCTGCTATATAGCTCCTCCCCTCACATGTCATATCCAGTCATTCGACCGAAAAAAAGACAAGAAAGGAGAAACCATAGGGTGCAGTGGTGACTGGAGTTTTAATTAAAATTTAGATCTGCCTTAAAAGACAGGGCGGGCCGTGGACTGAATACACTACAAGAGAAATAAATTTATCAAGTAAGCATAAATTATGTTTTCTCTTGTTAAGTGTATTCAGTCCACGGGTCATCCATTACTTATGGGATACCAATACCAAAGCCAAAGTACACGGATGATGGGAGGGACAAGGCAGGAACTTAAACGGAAGGAACCACTGCCTGTAGAACCTTTCTCCCAAAAACAGCCTCCGAAGAAGCAAAAGTGTCAAATTTGTAAAATTTTTAAAAAGTGTGAAGCGAAGACCAAGTTGCAGCCTTGCAAATCTGTTCAACAGAGGCCTCATTCTTAAAGGCCCAGGTGGAAGCCACAGCTCTAGTGGAATGAGCTGTAATTCTTTCAGGGGGCTGCTGTCCAGCAGTCTCATAGGCTAAACGTATTATGCTACGAAGCCAAAAGGAGAGAGAGGTTGCCGAAGCTTTTTGACCTCTCCTCTGACCAGAGTACACGACAAACAGGGAAGAAGTTTGATGAAAATCTTTAGTTGCCTGTAAATAGAACTTCAGGGCACGGACTACGTCCAGATTATGCAAAAGTCGTTCCTTCTTTGAAGAAGGATTAGGACATAATGATGGAACAACAATCTCCTGATTGATATTCCTGTTAGAAACAACCTTAGGTAAAAACCCAGGTTTAGTACGCAGAACTACCTTGTCTGAATGGAAAATCAGATAAGGAGAATCACAATGTAAGGCCGATAACTCAGAGACTCTTCGAGCCGAGGAAATAGCCATCAAAAACAGAACTTTCCAAGATAAAAGCTTAATATCAATGGAATGAAGGGGTTCAAACGGAACCCCTTGAAGAACTTTAAGAACCAAGTTTAAGCTCCACGGAGGAGCAACAGTCTTAAACACAGGCTTAATCCTAGCCAAAGCCTGACAAAAAGCCTGGACGTCTGGAACTTCTGCCAGACGTTTGTGTAAGAGAATAGACAGAGCAGAAATCTTTCCCTTTAACGAACTAGCAGATAAGCCCTTTTCTAAACCCTCTTGTAGAAAGGACAATATCCTAGGAATCCTAACCCTACTCCATGAGTAACCCTTGGAGTCGCACCAATATAAATATTTACGCCATATCTTATGGTAAATTTTTCTGGTAACAGGCTTCCGTGCCTGTATTAAGGTATCAATAACTGACTCCGAGAAGCCACGCTTTGATAGAATCAAGCGTTCAATCTCCATGCAGTCAGCCTCAGAGAAATTAGATTTGGATGTTTGAAAGGACCGTGTATTAGAAGGTCCTGCCTCAGAGGTAGAAACCATGGTGGACAGGACGACATGTCCACTAGGTCTGCATATCAGGTCCTGCGTGGCCACGCAGGCGCTATCAGAATCGCCGATGCTCTCTCCTGTTTGATCTTGGCAATCAGTCGAGGTAGCATCGGAAATGGTGGAAACACATAAGCCATGTTGAAGACCCAAGGGGCTGTCAGAGCATCTATCAGCGCCGCTCCCGGGTCCCTGGACCTGGATCCGTAACAAGGAAGTTTGGCGTTCTGGCGAGACGCCATGAGATCCAGATCTGGTTTGCCCCAACGATGAATCAGTTGAGCGAAGACCTCCGGATGAAGTTCCCACTCCCCCGGATGAAAAGTCTGGCAACTTAGAAAATCCGCCTCTCAGTTCTCCACGCCTGGGATGTAGATCGCTGACAGGTGGCAAGAGTGAGACTCTGCCCAGCGAATTATCTTTGAGACTTCCAACATCGCTAGGGAACTCCTGGTTCCCCCTTGATGGTTGATGTAAGCCACAGTCGTGATGTTGCCCGACTGAAATCTGATGAACCTCAGTGTTGCTAACTGAGGCCAAGCTAGAAGAGCATTGAATATTGCTCTCAACTCCAGAATATTTATTGGGAGGAGTTTCTCCTCCTGAGTCCATAATCCCTGAGCCTTCAGGGAGTTCCAGACTGCGCCCCAACCTAGAAGGCTGGCATCTGTTGTTACAATCGTCCAATCTGGCCTGCGAAAGGTCATACCCTTGGACAGATGGACCCGAGAAAGCCACCAGAGAAGAGAATCTCTGGTCTCTTGGTCCAGATTTAGCAGAGGGGACAAATCTGAGTAATCCCCATTCCACTGATTTAGCATGCACAATTGCAGCGGTCTGAGATGCCGGCGCGCAAATGGCACTATGTCCATTGCCGCTACCATTAAGCCGATTACTTCCATGCACTGAGCCACTGACGGGCGTGGAATGAAGGACACGGCAAGCATTTAGAAGTTTTGATAACCTGGACTCCGTCAGGTAAATTTTCATCTCTACAGAATCTATAAGAGTCCCTAGAAAGGAGACTCTTGTGAGTGGTGATAGAGAACTCTTTTCCACGTTCACTTTCCACCCATGCAACCTCAGAAATGCCAGAACTATCTCTGTATGAGACTTGGCCATTTGAAAGCTTGACGCCTGTATCAGGATGTCGTCTAGATACGGAGCCACCGCTATGCCTCGCGGTCTTAGAACCGCCAGAAGTGAGCCCAGAACCTTTGTAAAGATTCTCGGGGCCGTAGCCAACCCGAAGGGAAGAGCTACAAACTGGTAATGCCTGTCTAGAAAGGCAAATCTTAGGTACCGATAATGATCTTTGTGAATCGGTATATGAAGGTAGGCATCCTTTAAGTCTACTGTGGTCATGTATTGACCCTCTTGGATCATGGGTAGGATGGTTCGAATAGTTTCCATTTTGAATGATGGAACTCTTAGGAATTTGTTTAAGATTTTTAGGTCCAAGATTGGTCTGAAGGTTCCCTCTTTCTTGGGAACCACAAACAGATTTGAGTAAAACCCTTGCCCTTGTTCCGTCCGCGGAACTGGGTGGATCACCCCCATTACTAAGAGGTCTTGCACACAGCGTAGAAATGCCTCTTTTTTTATTTGGTTTGCTGATAACCTTGAAAGATGAAATCTCCCTTGTGGAGGAGAAGCTTTGAAGTCCAGAAGATATCCCTGAGATATGATCTCCAACGCCCAGGGATCCTGGACATCTCTTGCCCAAGCCTGGGCGAAGAGAGATAGTCTGCCCCCCACTAGATCCGTTTCCGGATAGGGGGCCCTCTCTTCATGCTGTCTTAGGGGCAGAAGTAGGCTTTCTGGCCTGCTTGCCCTTGTTCCAGGGCTGGTTAGCTTTCCAGCCCTGTCTGTAACGAGCAACAGGTCCTTCCTGTTTTGGAGCGGAGGAAGTTGATGCTGCTCCTGCCTTGAAGTTACGAAAGGCACGAAAATTAGACTGTTTGGCCTTTGATTTGGCCCTGTCCTGAGGAAGAGTATGACCCTTACCCCCAGTAATGTCAGCAATAATTTCTTTCAAGCCGGGCCCGAATAAGGTCTGCCCTTTGAAAGGAATATTAAGCAGTTTAGATTTAGAAGTCACGTCAGCTGACCAGGATTTAAGCCATAGCGCTCTGCGCGCCTGGATGGCGAATCCGGAGTTCTTAGTCGTTAGTTTGGTTAAATGTACAACGGCATCAGAAACAAATGCATTAGCTAGCTTAAGTGCTTTAAGCTTGGCCATAATCTCATCCAATGGAGCTGTGCAAATGGCCTCTTCCAGAGACTCAAACCAGAATGCCGCAGCAGCAGTGACAGGCGCAATGCATGCAAGGGGCTGTAAGATAAAACCTTGTTGAACAAACATTTTCTTAAGGTAACCTTCTAATTTTTTATCCATTGGATCCGAAAAGGCACAACTATCCTCCACCGGGATAGTGGTACGTTTAGCTAAAGTAGAAACTGCTCCCTCCACCTTAGGGACCGTCTGCCATAAGTCTCGTGTGGTGGCGTCTATTGGAAACATTTTTCTAAATATCGGAGGAGGGGAAAAGGGCACACCGGGTCTATCCCACTCTTTGCTAATAATTTCTGTAAGCCTTTTAGGGATAGGAAAAACGTCAGTACACACCGGTACTGCAAAGTATCTATCCAACCTACATATTTTCTCTGGAATTGCAACCGTGTTACAATCATTCAGAGTCGCTAATACCTCCCCTAGCAATACACGGAGGTTCTCAAGCTTAAATTTAAAAGTAGAAATCTCTGAATACGGTCTCCCTGGATCAGATCCGTCACCCACAGAACGAAGCTCTCCGTCCTCATGTTCTGCAAATTGTGACGCAGTATCAGACATGGCTCTCACATCATCAGCGCTCTCTGTCCTTAACCCAGAGCTATCGCGCTTGCCTCTTAATTCAGGCAATTTAGATAATACCTCTGTCATAACAGCAGCCATGTCTTGCAAAGTGATTTGTATGGGCCTCTCTGATGTACTTGGCGCCACAATATCACGCGCCTCCTGAGCGGGAGGCGAAGGTACTGACACGTGAGGAGAGTTAGTCGGCATAACTTCCCCCTCGTTGTCTGGTAATAATTTCTTTACAGATATAAATTGACTTTTATTCAAAGTGACATCAATACATTTAGTACACATATTTCTGTGGGGCTCCACATTGGCCTTCAAACATAGTGAACAAACAGATTCATCTGTGTCAGACATGTTTAAACAGACTCGCAATGAGACTAGCAAGCTTGGAAAATCCTTTCAAATAAATTTACAAGCAATATAAAAAAACGCTACTGCGCCTTTAAGAAGCACAAAAAATCGTCACAGTTGAAATAACAATGAACCAAATCAGTTATAGCAACCAAATTTTCACAGTAAATGTATTAAGTTAGCAAAGCATTGCACCCACTAGCAAATGGATGATTAAACCCTTAATACCCAAAAACGGATAATCAATTTAACAATTAACATTTTTATCACAGTCAAACACACTGTCACAGGTCTGCTGTGACTGATTACCTCCCTCAAAATGAATTTTGAAGACCCCTGAGCTCTCTAGAGACGTCCTCGATCAAGGAGGAAGAAGCAGGAAGACTGAAACTGAATTTTTACTGCGCAAAAAAGCGCTAAAATAGGCACCTCCCACTCATATTACAACAGTGGGAAACCTCAGTTAACCGTTTCTATGTAGAAATAAACAACAGCCATGTGGAAAATCATGCCCCAAAAGATTTATCACCAAAGTACCTCACAAAAAACGAATAACATGCCAGTAAACGTTTTAAACATGCACTTTAAAAGTTAGGTAGTGTTATTAATAAGCCTGCTACCAGTCGCTTCTACTGCAGTTAAGGCTCATACATTACTTCAGTATTAACAGTATTTTCTTAGTCAAATTCCATTCCTTAGAAAATTACTTATTGTACATACATTCATCAGCCTGATACCAGTCGCTACTGCATTTAAGGCTGTACTTACATTACATCGGTATCAGCAGTATTTTCTTAGTCAATTCCATTCCTTAGAAAAATAATTTACTGCACATACCTTGTTTTCAGGATTCCCCACACGCAATTCCCTTTCTGAAAGTTACCCCACTCCTCAGAATGTGCGAGAACAGCCAGTGGATCTTAGTTACTTCTGCTAAGATCATAGAAAACGCAGGCAGATTCTTCTTCCAAATACTGCCTGAGAACAAACAGCACACTCCGGTGCCATTTAAAATAACAAACTTTTGATTGAAGAAATAAACTAAGTATAAAAAACACCAGACCTCTCACAACGTCCTATCTAGTTGAGTTGCAAGAGAATGACTGGATATGACATGTGAGGGGAGGAGCTATATAGCAGCTCTGCTTGGGTGATCCTATGGCAACTTCCTGTTGGGAAGGGAATATATCCCATAAGTAATGGATGACCCGTGGACTGAATACACTTAACAAGAGAAAAGTGTTTTTATTCTATTCCGTGCCTCCCAAGTGTTGCTCCATTTTGTTTTTTAGTATATTAATCCTGCCCACATACATCACAAAGCATCATACAATGAAAGTGCACACAAAACTGGTAATAAAACATCACAGATGCTGTGAAAGAACCTCTTCCATAACATGATTTGTTTAGACCTTTATACACGACCAATATGTAAATGCTAAATGTAGTTAAAGTCATGTTGTTACCTCGTGATCTTCAGGATTCTGGGATGAAATCATTGCCAGCACAGGTTGTACATCAGCAACTTCATGAGGAAAGAGACGAAGAAATATCTTAAATCCCCGAACCTGCAAGAGAGGACAATTATAGTGTGTGCAAGAGTAGACAAACACATATGCTTTACCTTTTATTTATTTTTTTAAATACAACAAGGAGGCTGTGATCTCAACAGGAAGCTTATCTAGCTTGATGTCATAAAACTTCTAGAGTAACTTGAGATGGTTTACTATTTAGATAATGCTAGAGAAACAGTAAGTCTGTTTTACTCATGCTCAGAAGAGGCAAAATTCAACTTAAGTTCAAAGCAAGTCTCCACTTTTATCTTCCTGAGGGCAGTGGCTACAATGGGAATTTCTAAGTGCTCATTTTGCAAGAAAACAAGTAAGTTGTTTGCTATTTTTTTTACACAATTTGTTTATGTTTACTTTGGTTAAGCAGAATTGTTTTTACTTAAGGGGCACGGTTTGCTATTCCTTTAACATAATTGCATGCATAAATTACTAAAAGAAATAGCAGCAATAGTTTTATTGGTCTCTATAGTTCAATCAGAGTGAACATAAAATACATCATCATAATGCTATGGTGTTGGTGTGACAAAATATAAGCGATAAGCTTTTATAAGCTATGGATTTAAGCCATGTAACC
Source organism: Bombina bombina (assembly GCF_027579735.1). Classification (NCBI taxonomy): domain Eukaryota; kingdom Metazoa; phylum Chordata; class Amphibia; order Anura; family Bombinatoridae; genus Bombina; species Bombina bombina. Next base: position 1,585,429,277 of record NC_069499.1, read on the forward strand.
ATTACATTACCTTGGAAATGATATAAAGAAATTTAAAAGCCAAGTGGATAAGGAACGGCGGTGCTTGCTTGTCTCGTACAATTTCCAGCAACAAATCCAACATCCACTCTATGAAATAAATATAGCGTCAGTTTAGGTAAAGCAACTGGGAAATTATGTAAACAGTAGCAAGTGTTACCACCCTGACAACATATTACATAACCATCTTTCAATGAATCTTTAAGAAGCAATGAGATTTCAGTAAACAATTTCACGAAGATGAAAAAAACTGTACAGAAAAGAATCACATTTGTAGTTTGGTGAAAGTTTTCAGTTACTTTTCTCCAGTTAGTTAACCTGGTAATTTGATGCTTTCCCCAGAAAAACAACATTGTTTGAATACCTGACATTTGGGGGGTTTTTGTGTTGCTCCTCTATTATTATAAAAAGACCCTTGTCTTGTGGTGGGATGGACCTAATAACCAGTAGCAAGTTATATTGGGGCTCGTTTCATGCCGGACCACCACCTAGTAATACACTATAAATGCATTGACCCTGTCCTGTATTGTCCCAGCACCCACTCGCTAACTAGATAGTCTTTCCTTCATTTACAGCTTTTGCATAATTCCTGATGAAGGCCTTTGTGATTTACCAGCATCTCTGGTTATTCTGTAGTTGATTATTGAGCTGTCCTGCATATTTGTGCCACATATTGTGCTTTGGAGGTTATTTATGCTATGAGCAGAGGTACATTATGAGTAGTTCTACACTTTGGGCTCGATTTATCAAAGGCAATTTGCAATTTTCCTGCCTACGACTGCATGTTCTCACAATAGAACCTGCAGTCAGCATTTATCAAGCAGCGGTCATCAGACACAAGAGAACCTGCAGTCAGTAATTATCAAGCAGCGGTCATCAGACACAATAGAACCTGCAGTCAGCATTTATCAAGCAGCGGTCATCAGACACAATAGAACCTGCAGTCAGCATTTATCAAGCAGCGGTCATCACACAAGAGAACCTGCAGTTAGTATCTGTCAAGCAGCGGTCATCAGAAACAAGAGAACCTGCAGTCAGTATTTATCAAGCAGCGGTCATCAGACACAAGAGAACCTGCAGTAAGTATTTATCAAGCAGCGGTCATCAGTCACAAGAGAACCTGCAGTCAGTATTTAATAAGCAGCGGTCATCACACAATAGAACCTGCAGTCAGTATTTATCAAGCAGCGGTCGTCAGACACAAGAGAACCTGCAGTCAGTATGTAACAAGCAGCATTCATCAGACACAAGAGAACCTGCAGTCAGTATTTAACAAACAGCGGTCATCAGACACAAGAGAACCTGCAGTCAGTATTTATCAAGCAGCGGTCATCAGACACAAGAGAACCTGCAGTAAGTATTTATCAAGCAGCGGTCATTATACACAAGAGAACCTGCAGTCAGTACTTATCAAGCAGCGGTCATCAGACACAAGAGAACCTGCAGTCAGTATTTATCAAGCAGCGGTCGTCAGACACAAGAGAACCTGCAGTAAGTATTTATCAAGCAGCGTTCATCAAACACAAGTGAACCTGCAGTCAGTATTTATCAAGCAGCGGTCATCAGACACAAGAGAACCTGCAGTCAGTATTTAACAAGCAGCGGTCATCAGAAACAAGAGAACCTGCAGTCAGTATTTATCAAGCAGCAGTCATCAGACACAAGAGAACCTGCAGTCCGTGTTTAACAAGCAGCGGTCATCAGACACAAGAGAACCTGCAGTCCGTGTTTAACAAGCAGCAGTCATCAGACACAAGAGAGTTTGCAGTCAGTATTTATCAAGCAGCAGTCATCAGACACAAGAGAACCTGCAGTCAGTATTTATCAAGCAGCGGTCATCAGACACAGGAGAACCTGCAGTCAGTATTTAACAAGCAGCGGTCATCAGACACAAGAGAACCTGCAGTCAGTATTTATCAAGCAGCGGTCATCAGACACAAGAGAGTTTGCAGTCAGTATTTATCAAGCAGCAGTCATCAAACACAAGTGATCCTGCAGTCAGTAATTATCAAGCAGCAGTCATCAAACACAAGAGAACCTGCAGTCAGTATTTAACAAGCAGCGGTCATCAGACACAGGAGAACCTGCAGTCAGTATTTAACAAGCAGCGGTCATCAGACACAAGAGAACCTGCAGTCAGTATTTAACAAGCAGCGGTCATCAGACACAAGAGAACCTGCAGTCAGTATTTATCAAGCAGCAGTCATCAGACACAAGAGAACCTGCAGTCTGTATTTATCAAGCAGCAGTCATCAGACACAAGAGAACCTGCAGTCCGTGTTTAACAAGCAGCGGTCATCAGACACAAGAGAACCTGCAGTCCGTGTTTAACAAGCAGCGGTCATCAGACACAGGAGAACCTGCAGTCAGTATTTATCAAGCAGTAGTCATTAGACAGCTGCTTCCCTAACTTTTCTCCACCTCTTAGGTAGAGAATTTAAATCTCCCCGGGCTCGTATGGCCGGGGAGATTTACAGCTTCTGCCCACGCGTGATTGGCTGTGCACGGGCAGGGGGCGGGATTGCACACAAGAGAAAATAGCGCTCTTGTGCAATCCTGAATTCCGCCAACAGAATTCTGCCCTCCAGAGGCGAGCTGCGGTGGACAAGGGCGTATATGCACACCCCTGTCCTCCGTAGCTTGATAAATCGATGCCATAGTGGTAATTGGGCTTTGATTTGACTTGTTAATAACGGTCTATATTTCAGCCTTAGAGCTAATCTTTATTCTTGATTAACACATAACAATACCTGTATACATATTTGTAGGATATGCGATTTCCAGTCATTGCAAAATAAAGTAATTATAAAAGTATCTCACATAGGGGCACTCATGATAATATCAATTAAAGGGACATAAAACCAACATTTTTTCTTTCATGATTCAGACAGATTACAATTTTAAACAACTTTTCAATGTACTTATATTATCATTTATTTGGTATCAATTTTTGAAGAAGCAGCTACTGGAAGCTAGCTAAACATATCCGATGAGCCAATGATAAGAGGCATATATGTGCAGCCACCAATATGCAGCTAGCTCCTAGTAGTGCATTCCCACTCCTGAGCCTACCTAAGTATGCTTTTCAACCAAGGATATCAATAGAACAAAGCAAATGAGTTCATAGAAGTGGGAAAATTATTTTAAAAACTGTATGCTCTGAATCATAAATGAACTAATCAGGGTTTCATTTCCCTTTAAGTCTTCTTATTAATATTTAAACCCTGGTGTGTTGTTCTTATAACCTGTATAAAACAAAGGATTATGTTTCTATCCCATCTGCTCTAAGGCATATTGTAACTGTGACTGGTTGTTCTACATCACAATGTAGGCCCATTAGAGACCCAGATACTTTTTTTTTCCATTTAACTGTTTTTATTAATGTTGTTTTAACATATTACATCAGTGCTCAACAACAACTAAAAAATTAGGAGTCAGACAGTGGTAGTCGTATATAGATGTATGGAGAATAACCCAAGAAGTAGGAGTCAGACAGTGGTAGTCGTATATAGATGTATGGAGAATAACCCAAGAAGTAGGAGTCAGACAGTGGTAGTCGTATATAGATATATGGAGAATAACCCAAGAAGTAGGAGTCAGACAGTGGTAGTCGTATATAGATGTATGGAGAATAACCCAAGAAGTAGGAGTCAGACAGTGGTAGTCGTATATAGATGTATGGAGAATAACCCAAGAAGTAGGAGTCAGACAGTGGTAGTCGTATATAGATATATGGAGAATAACCCAAGAAGTAGGAGTCAGACAGTGGTAGTCGTATATAGATGTATGGAGAATAACCCAAGAAGTAGGAGTCAGACAGTGGTAGTCGTATATAGATGTATGGAGAATAACCCAAGAAGTAGGAGTCAGACAGTGGTAGTCGTATATAGATATATGGAGAATAACCCAAGAAGTAGGAGTCAGACAGTGGTAGTCGTATATAGATGTATGGAGAATAACCCAAGAAGTAGGAGTCAGACAGTGGTAGTCGTACATAGATGTATGGAGAATAACCCAAGAAGTAGGAGTCAGACAGTGGTAGTCGTACATAGATGTATGGAGAATAACCCAAGAAGTAGGAGCCAGACAGTGGTAGTCGTATATAGATATATGGAGAATAACCCAAGAAGTAGGAGCCAGGCAGTGGTAGTCGTATATAGATATATGGAGAATAACCCAAGAAGTAGGAGCCAGGCAGTGGTAGTCGTATATAGATATATGGAGAATAACCCAAGAAGTAGGAGCCAGGCAGTGGTAGTCGTATATAGATATATGGAGAATAACCCAAGAAGTAGGAGCCAGGCAGTGGTAGTCGTATATAGATATATGGAGAATAACCCAAGAAGTAGGAGCCAGGCAGTGGTAGTCATATATAGATATATGGAGAATAACCCAAGAAGTAGGAGCCAGGCAGTGGTAGTCGTATATAGATATATGGAGAATAACCCAAGAAGTAGGAGTCAGAGGTAGAATTGGTTGAGCCCTGTATGACATCAGGATTTACAATTTCTCAATCGTACAGAGTCAATTAGTAACAAAAAGTTGTATACAATAACATTTTTTTACATAAATGAGCGAAGATACGGAAAATAAGGAGAGAAGAAAAGTGCTAATTTAACATCGCATTGAAATTATTTGTTGCATTAATGAAACCTTTTATTTTAGCTTCTCACTCATTGAGGTAGCGACAAAAAGAACACATCTAGTGTAACATGGTTTGTGTTTGTAGCGTTATATGAGACAATAAAACTGTTTAACGTGTGTTTTTTGTTCCCAGAGAAATATGGTGTCTAATAGAAAATCTTTTTACCGATAGAACTATAACGGATTTGGTTCTACTTGATGTAGCCATTGCTCATGGGTCGGGGTCTGGTTTTTCCAGACTAGGTATTGCACAAGTAAGCATGCATTGTAGTATTTGCAGCTTAGTTGTGGGAAATGATTAAGGAGAATTATCTCAGGGTTACGGTAGGTGGAGCCGCTGCATTTATGAGCGCTTCCTCCTTAAGATATTCTAATGTTCTTGCCCCCTGTAATATTTCCTCCACTAAAGAGACACTGAACCCAAATTTTTTCTTTTGTGATTCAGATAGAACAGCAATTTTAAGCAACTTTCTAATTTACTCAGATTATCAAATTTTTTATTGTTCTCTTTAAATTTATCTTTATTTGAAAAAGAAGGCATCTAGGCTCTTTTTTTTGGTTCAGACCTCTAGACAGCACTTTTTTTATTGGTGGATGAATTTATCCACCAATCAGCAATAACATCCCAGGTTGTTCACCAAAAATGGGCCATCATCTAAAATTACATTCTTGCATTTCAAATAAAGATATCAAGAGAATAAATAACATTTGATAATAGGAGTAAATTAGAAAGTTGCTTAGAATTTCATGTTGTATCTGAATCACAAAAGAAAAAATGTGGAGGAACTTCCGGGCGGCGGCCATGATAGGTCGCAGTTTTGTGTGCTGCTCCTGCCTTGATAGATTTGACTTGAAAAATTATAATAAGTCCCCTTCTGGCAAAAAAATTAAAGACTGCACTCAAGCTAACCATCCCTTACCTATTGATCTGAAAATCGTCTAGATAGCTGCCAGCACCAGAGCACCGGAGCTTACATTGAGGTTGCGGCCTCCAACCAAACCCCCCGGTAGAGTTCCTTTAGGCCTCTGCCGTTGCACAACGCTGTAGTTGGGTTGCAATAACCCTATATAGAAACCTTCAAGATATCTATTGAGCTTATGGCTAACACGGAGGAGCTCTACTTCTATATTAAGTTGCTGCTGGAGGAACATAAAGAGCAAATTAGTAAAAGTTTAGACCGTACCATGCTAACCACGCATGTAAGAATAAATAATGCTCCTACTCAGAGAGAGAGACACCTCACAGGACAAGTGGCAACCTTGCGCCAGTATAGTTCAGACAGCAGCCTAATGGAGGAGATGAAACGGAGGTACAAGCCTCACCTAGATCCGACCCCTACACCTTAGGAGCGGAATACTGTGGAACTGAAACCATTGACTCTATCCAAAAGGGGCGCAGTAGTGTGTGCGTTGGACGCTTTACTCACCAGGTGACCCTGAATGTGCCCTGGGAAGCGGGCGCTGCTCTCTCATTAACCCGACCGACATACCTCAAGCCTGATCCTGCCGAACCAGCCCCCGAGCATGAAGAATTCTATGCCAAGACCCCTCTGCTTATCCAGGATGGTGACATGCTGCCTCTGCTTCCTTTGACAGGGGAGAACCAGCTAGATGGTGGAGATATATGCTCCGAAACAGGAGCTCTGGTTTGGACTAGGGGCTTACTAGCTGATAGTGCTATCATTGGGAGAACAGACAGCACCATAATGGCATTTAGTGATGCTGAGAACATCCAGTATTACCAGCCTAGTCTTGCGGAGATCCAGCTCCATGTCTCCCCATACCTTGAGGTTAGAGCTATGGAACCAAGTATAGCGTTGCAGCCGCAGAGAAGTGCCAGCTTTATTGATAGGATTGTGACCAACGGCTCAGCAGACAGAGGATCCAGACGTACCATTGAGAGTGTGCAGCCGCTATTCCAAGATCGGCCCTCCTACCTTACTGCAGCGGCTACCTACCTCCTCTCAGAGCAGATGAGACCGGTTGTGATGGCACTTTATTCACGGTTTACGCAGCACTACCCATGCAGCAGCCGGGGGTCACCGCAAGCTTCACAAACAGTAAGCTACTCTCTCACAATGGGCCCAGGGTGAAAGCCGGAGTTGGGTAAACAGATTATCTGACTATCTAACTGGTGTCCAATACTTAGTTTGCTCAGATGCGGTGAACACCACTACTACCCTGTTGTGGACAGTTTGCTCTTCTGATTGAGCGAACATTTTTCATTAGACATTGCTTTAGGAATTTGCAAACATCGAAGTGCAACCCCATGCTACTCACAGAAGGTTAGCCCCACTATAAACCCTCACGCTAAAAGACTGATTATCTCTAAGCCTTCTATTACAATATATGGCAATTGTGGGGAAGGTACAGGATATAGGGGGACATATTCCCTAATTTATGTATTGGACTTAACCTTAATATCTAGAAGCTTGCGGAGTCAAAGCCAAACTAATTTCTGTCCCAAGCAGCTTACCATAATGGCTTGCATTTAGAAGATCTAATGTTAGTAAAGTAATACAGTTTGTTTTGTTTTACAGGTCTGTAATGATGTTTGTATGTTAATGATGCTGGAGATGGTAATTTTTGTGTGTGGATTGGACCTTCTGGCTCTTCACTATATAAGCCCTGGTGTCGGCTGAATTGTGATATTTATACTATAAGTGATGAGACACTATCTTCCTATAACTATTTAATTCTGTAAATTATATATAGATCTGCTAAATAATCTGCATAACAGACTTAGCCCTGTACTTATGATAGTGGGGTTGGCTAGTTACCCATCTTCCCGAACCTGCAATGGTCTACACTTGTCCTCAAGTTTTATCCCTCCGGAATATGAGGGACTTACATTTACATGCTGCTCCTATAATTGTTCTTACCAGACGCTAGCAGGGGCTGGGAGTGCTCAGATTAATAATATGAAGCTCTCTACATGGCTATAGAAGGGTTAAAGGTATTGTAGAGCTAATTCTTATTTCTCCATGATATACTAGTAATATTATCAATCCTCCCCAATTACAACTATATTTGTAATATTTGTCTGGGTTCTATAACATGTGTGCAGTCTATAGCTTATATGTAGATATGCTTTAATCTAACTCTCATTAACCATATAAGTACAGAGAAACAGAAAAACGTGGATATAAAAATTGAAAAATGAGGTCAGTCACCCAGGACACAAGAGCAGTCTCTTGATAAAAATACAACCTTCTGTGATTTTGTCCTTTACCTTTGAGGTAAAGGCCTCTAGTTTCATTAAGGAGGTTTGTACACTAACTGGCAAGCTGTTTGTATAATACTTTATTTGAATTTAATCTATGATGCACTCATTGTCATCTTGAAACCATCTTATTCCATGCAAATATTGCATTGTTCTCATGTTACATTGTTTTATATTTCTGTATCCTTTATTTTGAGCCTCAAATAAAAATCTTTATATAAAAAAAAAAAAAGTGGGTTCAGTGTCCCTTTAAGTTACATATCTGTTATCTCTGATTCTATTCAGTATATAATTCTTTATATTTATTCTATCTTATTTAATATTTTGAATATATTGATATCCATGACCATATGTACTCTTCCCCCTACTTATGTATGTATGTATATGTATATATATATATATATATATATATATATATATATATATATATATATATATATATATATATATATATATATATATATATATATATATATATATATATATATATATATATATATATATATATATACATATACATATATACACACACACACACACATATACATACATATACACACACACATATATATATACACACACACATATGTTTTGATATCGAGTGACTATTTTAATATGTATACATTTCCTCCACTAGATTAGCGTTTTTGAAGGCCCATGAGAGGCCTATAGATGGAATGGAGATTATAAATCTAGTCTTCTGGATAACCACTACGTGCTTGTAGTTTACTCTATATATTTAGAGATAACTATATTTTGGCCCAGGATACGAGCACAAATGACATATTGAGTTCATAGATAAAGTTTGTCAAAAAAAAAAAAAAAGTTCTTTCAATTTCTAGTGTTAAGTGTAATGCCAATAAATTATACCAAAACCCAGATGTATCTACTTGTATACTGTATTGTCAGACGTGTATGTATTCCATAGCAAGACTTTGTTATTTATTCTGTGTCCTGTATTTCTTTTATGACCTCAATAAAAAAAAAAAAAATTAAAGCCACCAAGATTCTGCAAACAACAACAGTAATATAGCAGCGGAGCAAGGCCTGTGCAGACAATCTTACAGACACCTAACTTCAGTAAAAGGTGCAACTACTTCTTATACAGCCTCTGACTTAACTACAATTCTAAGTCAAATAAATCTCTAGATAAATTATAACTGGAAATGTGAATTCTGGGGAAAAACGCACTTTACTTCTTCAGAAGGTAAGGGTATACTAAGAGTTAAAGGGACAGCGTGCTGTAAAATGGTTTTCCGCTAATGTGTCTCCAGCGACGTGTTATGCCAGTTGCAAAGAATAATATGTATAGGCAATTGCCCCTTTTTGTTTATTTTTGTATATGAAATAGACATATTTACTCTATGAGACCATAATTCATTAAGATGAGATCAAACCTCTTTATCTTATCACTTTCAGCACAATATTTAGGGAGAACGATTACAAATTAGGGTTTAGTACATATAACACCCACTTCCCACAGTGTAATTTCTTCTGCTGGCTTTTGTTTAAACAGTTTTTCTGTAGCTAATATTTAATTATTTAAATTATAGGTAGCAGATTCGATAGGCAAAATCAGCTGTTTCAAATGACATAATAAAGGTAAAGGATCAATTTGTAAATAATGTAATACATTCCAGCAAGTGAAGTGGATCATTGGAAACACATTTAATATATTATTCTCCCTCTAAGCTTACATTACAGAAAATATATGAGACTTAAAGGGAAACTGAACCTAAATGTTTTCCTTTCATGATTCAGATAGAGGAGCAATATTAAGCAACTTTTTAATTTACTCCTATTATCAATTTTATTTGTTCTCTTGCTATCTTTATTTGAAAAAGCAGAAATATAAACGTACAAGCCGGCCCATCTTTGGTTCTGTACCTGGGTAGCGCTTGCTGATTGGTGGCTGAGTGCAACCACCAATACACAATCGCTATCTAGGGTGCTGAACCAAAAATGGGCTGGCTTGTAAGCTTACTTTTCTGCTTTTTCAAACAAAAATACAAAAAGAACAAAGAAAAAAATTGATAATAGGAGTAAATTAGAAAGTTGCTTAAAATTTCTGTTATATCTGAATCATGAAAGGAAAACATTTAGGTTCAGTTTCCCTTTAATGAGTCGTTTGGTTCTTTTCTGCTTCAGTGTTTAGCTTTAGAAACTTCATCTGCAGCTGGAGAGTTCTGGGCATTAAAGGGACAGGAAACCACCAAAACTATTCTTTATGATTTAGGTAGAACAAACTATTTTATACAACTTTCCAGTTTACTTCTATTATCAAATTTGCTTCATTCTCTTGGTATCATTTGTTGAAGGAGCAGTAATGCACTACTAGTTTCTAACTAAACATGTGGGTGAGCCAATGACAATCAGTATATATATGCAGCCACCAATCAGCAGCAAAAACCTAGGTTCTTTGCTGCTCCTGAGCTTTTCTAGATAAACCTTTCAGCAAAGGATAACAAGAGAAGGAAGCAAATTAAATAACAGAAGTCAATTGGAAATTTGTTTAAAATTGTATGCTCTGTCTTAATCATGAATGACTTTACTGTCCCTTTAAGCTTCATAAGATTAACGGTGACTTCAACTAGAAAATACAGAGCAACACCGGAGATTATAAATGGAGATTATAAATATACGGAGATTATAAATATACAGCTATTATAATTATACGGAGATTATAATTATACGGAGATTATAAATATACAGAGATTATAAATATACAGAGATTATAATTATACGGAGATTATAATTATACGGAGATTATAATTATACGGAGATTATAATTATACGGAGATTATAAATATACGGAGATTATAAATATACAGTTATTATAATTATACGGAGATTATAATTATACGGAGATTATAAATATACAGTTATTATAATTATACGGAGATTATAAATATACAGTTATTATAATTATACGGAGATTATAAATATACGGAGATTATAAATATACAGAGATTATAAATATACAGTTATTATAATTATACGGAGATTATAAATATACGGAGATTATAATTATACGGAGATTATAATTATACGGAGATTATAATTATACGGAGATTATAAATATACAGTTATTATAATTATACGGAGATTATAAATATACGGAGATTATAATTATACGGAGATTATAATTATACGGAGATTATAAATATACAGTTATTATAATTATACGGAGATTATAATTATACGGAGATTATAAATATACAGAGATTATAAATATACAGAGATTATAAATATACAGAGATTATAAATATACAGTTATTATAATTATACGGAGATTATAAATATACAGAGATTATAAATATACAGTTATTATAATTATACGGAGATTATAAATATACGGAGATTATAAATATACAGAGATTATAAATATACAGAAATTATAAATATACAGTTATTATAATTATACGGAGATTATAAATATACAGAGATTATAAATATACAGTTATTATAATTATACGGAGATTATAAATATACGGAGATTATAAATATACAGTTATTATAATTATACAGAGATTATAAATATACGGAGATTATAAATATACAGAGATTATAAATATACAGTTATTATAATTATACGGAGATTATAAATATACAGAGATTATAAATATACAGTTATTATAATTATACGGAGATTATAAATATACGGAGATTATAATTATACGGAGATTATAATTATACGGAGATTATAAATATACAGAGATTATAAATATACAGTTATTATAATTATACGGAGATTATAAATATACAGAGATTATAAATATACGGAGATTATAAATATACGGAGATTATAAATATACGGAGATTATAAATATACAGTTATTATAATTATACGGAGATTATAAATATACGGAGATTATAAATATACAGTTATTATAATTATACAGAGATTATAAATATACAGTTATTATAATTATACGGAGATTATAAATATACGGAGATTATAAATATACGGAGATTATAATTATACGGAGATTATAAATATACGGAGATTATAAATATACGGAGATTATAAATATACGGAGATTATAAATATACAGTTATTATAATTATACAGAGATTATAAATATACGGAGATTATAAATATACGGAGATTATAAATATACAGTTATTATAATTATACGGAGATTATAAATATACGGAGATTATAAATATACAGAGATTATAAATATACAGAGATTATAATTATACGGAGATTATAAATATACAGAGATTATAAATATACAGTTATTATAATTATACGGAGATTATAAATATACAGAGATTATAAATATACAGAGATTATAAATATACAGTTATTATAATTATACGGAGATTATAAATATACAGAGATTATAAATATACAGTTATTATAATTATACGGAGATTATAAATATACAGAGATTATAATTATACGGAGATTATAAATATACGGAGATTATAAATATACAGAGATTATAAATATACGATATTAAATATCGGAGATTATAAATATACGGAGATTATAAATATACGGAGATTATAAATATACAGAGATTATAAATATACAGTTATTATAATTATACGGAGATTATAAATATACGGAGATTATAAATATACAGTTATTATAATTATAAGAGATTATAAATATACGAGATTATAATTATACGGAGATTATAAATATACAGAGATTATAAATATACAGAGATTATAATTATACAGAGATTATAAAATATACGGAGATTATAAATATACGGAGATTATAAATATACAGTAGATTATAAATATACGGAGATTATAAATATACAGTTATTATAATTATACGAGATTTATAAATATACGGAGATTATAAAATACAGGTTATTATAATTATACGGAGATTATAATAACAGAATTATAAATTTACGAGATTATTAATAATTAAACGGTGATTATAAATATTCGGACGATTATAAATATACAGAGATTATAAATATAAGAGATTATAAATATACGGAGATTATAAATATACAGAGATTATAATATACGGAGATTATAATATACGGAGATTATAAATATACGGAGATTATAAATATACGGAGATTATAATATACGAGATTATAAATATACGGAGATTATAATTATACGAGATTATAAATATACGGAGATTATAAATATACGGAGATTATAAATATACAGGAGATTATAAATATACGGAGATTATAAATATACGGAGATTATAAATATACGGAGATTATAAATATACGGAGATTATAAATATACAGTTATTATAATTATACGGAGATTATAAATATACAGAGATTATAAATATACGGAGATTATAAATATACAGAGATTATAAATATACAGTTATTATAATTATACGGAGATTATAAATATACGGAGATTATAAATATACAGAGATTATAAATATACAGTTATTATAATTATACGGAGATTATAAATATACAGAGATTATAAATATACAGTTATTATAATATACGGAGATTATAAATATACAGAGATTATAATTATACAGAGATTATAAATATACGAGATTATAAATATACGGAGATTATAAATATACAGAGATTATAAATATACAGTAGATTATAATTATACGGAGATTATAAATATACGGAGATTATAAATATACAGAGATTATAAATATACGGAGATTATAAATATACAGAGATTATAAATATACAGTTATTATAATTATACGGAGATTATAAATATACGGAGATTATAAATATACAGAGATTATAATTATACGGAGATTATAAATATACGGAGATTATAAATATACGGAGATTATAAATATACAGAGATTATAAATATACAGGAGATTATAAATATACAGAGATTATAAATATACGAGATTATAAATATACGGAGATTATAAATATACAGGAGATTATAAATATACGAGATTATAAATATACAGTTATTATAATTATACGGAGATTATAAATATACAGAGATTATAAATATACGGAGATTATAAATATACGGAGATTATAAATATACAGTTATTATAATTATACGGAGATTATAAATATACGGAGATTATAAATATACAGTTATTATAATTATACGGAGATTATAAATATACAGAGATTATAAATATACGGAGATTATAATTATACGGAGATTATAAATATACAGAGATTATAAATATACAGTTATTATAATTATACGGAGATTATAAATATACGGAGATTATAAATATACAGAGATTATAAATATACAGTTATTATAATTATACGGAGATTATAAATATACAGAGATTATAAATATACAGTTATTATAATTATACGGAGATTATAAATATACAGAGATTATAAATATACGGAGATTATAATTATACGGAGATTATAATTATACGGAGATTATAAATATACGGAGATTATAAATATACAGAGATTATAAATATACGGAGATTATAAATATACGGAGATTATAATTATACAGAGATTATAAATATACAGTTATTATAATTATACGGAGATTATAAATATACGGAGATTATAAATATACAGTTATTATAATTATACGGAGATTATAAATATACGGAGATTATAAATATACGGAGATTATAAATATACAGAGATTATAAATATACGGAGATTATAAATATACAGTTATTATAATTATACGGAGATTATAAATATACGGAGATTATAAATATACAGTTATTATAATTATACAGAGATTATAAATATACAGAGATTATAAATATACAGTTATTATAATTATACGGAGATTATAAATATACGGAGATTATAATTATACGGAGATTATAAATATACGGAGATTATAAATATACGGAGATTATAAATATACAGAGATTATAAATATACAGTTATTATAATTATACGGAGATTATAAATATACGGAGATTATAAATATACGGAGATTATAAATATACAGAGATTATAAATATACGGAGATTATAAATATACGGAGATTATAAATATACAGTTATTATAATTATACGGAGATTATAAATATACGGAGATTATAAATATACAGAGATTATAAATATACAGAGATTATAAATATACAGTTATTATAAATATACGGAGATTATAAATATACGGAGATTATAAATATACAGAGATTATAAATATACAGAGATTATAAATATACGGAGATTATAAATATACAGTTATTATAATTATACGGAGATTATAAATATACGGAGATTATAAATATACAGTTATTATAATTATACGGAGATTATAAATATACAGTTATTATAATTATACGGAGATTATAAATATACGGAGATTATAAATATACAGTTATTATAATTATACAGAGATTATAAATATACAGAGATTATAAATATACGGAGATTATAATTATACGGAGATTATAATTATACGGAGATTATAAATATACAGAGATTATAAATATACAGAGATTATAAATATACAGTTATAATTATACGGAGATTATAAATATACGGAGATTATAAATATACAGTTATTATAATTATACAGAGATTATAAATATACAGAGATTATAAATATACAGAGATTATAAATATACAGAGATTATAATTATACGGAGATTATAAATATACGGAGATTATAAATATACAGAGATTATAAATATACGGAGATTATAAATATACAGTTATTATAATTATACGGAGATTATAAATATACAGTTATTATAATTATACGGAGATTATAAATATACGGAGATTATAAATATACAGTTATTATAATTATACAGAGATTATAAATATACAGAGATTATAATTATACGGAGATTATAATTATACGGAGATTATAATTATACGGAGATTATAAATATACAGAGATTATAAATATACAGAGATTATAAATATACAGAGATTATAAATATACAGTTATTATAATTATACGGAGATTATAAATATACGGAGATTATAAATATACAGAGATTATAAATATACGGAGATTATAAATATACAGTTATAATTATACGGAGATTATAAATATACGGAGATTATAAATATACAGTTATTATAATTATACAGAGATTATAAATATACAGAGATTATAAATATACAGAGATTATAATTATACGGAGATTATAAATATACGGAGATTATAAATATACAGAGATTATAAATATACGGAGATTATAAATATACAGTTATTATAATTATACGGAGATTATAAATATACGGAGATTATAAATATACAGTTATTATAATTATACAGAGATTATAAATATACAGAGATTATAATTATACGGAGATTATAATTATACGGAGATTATAAATATACAGAGATTATAAATATACAGAGATTATAAATATACAGAGATTATAATTATACGGAGATTATAAATATACGGAGATTATAAATATACAGAGATTATAAATATACGGAGATTATAAATATACAGTTATAATTATACGGAGATTATAAATATACGGAGATTATAAATATACAGTTATTATAATTATACAGAGATTATAAATATACAGAGATTATAAATATACAGAGATTATAATTATACGGAGATTATAATTATACGGAGATTATAAATATACGGAGATTATAAATATACGGAGATTATAAATATACAGAGATTATAAATATACGCTACCATTAACAGGTAAACGTCATAGGTAAAATAGGATTAATAATGAATACGCCACCTAAGCTCTGCTGCGAGGAACTAAACGAGCGGTATTGCCCATCAAGTAAAATTCTAGCTGTATAAATTGTCCCCATTACTCTATCCAAAGCATTACCGTGTGTGCACTTAATAGTAGTAAGTGCACAAAAATATGAAACTCTTTGCGCTCAAATCAGAACTCACAGCTACACCTTCGAGAAACACTAAACCTGAACCGATATCCCAGGACCCAGGGAGCCTCCTAGAATTTTATCCCTGGCTCCTAACTATTTGGGTTACTCTCCATATATGTCTATACAGATACCAGAGTCTGGCTCCTAAATATTCTTACTGGCTTCTAAATTTTAACCAGATTTGTCGACCCTTTGCAATATCCCATGAACATTTGCGGTTTAAGACTTTTGATTTCTGTCTGTCCATAGTCAGGGGGAACAGTTCTTCTTTGGCGAGTCCTACTAGGGTCGAGATAATTAAACACAACTGCTCAGGGTAAATTATTTGCTTATTTACATACCTAAGTGTGAATCCAAGAGATGAGGTTGCTCCTGATATTTATCCATTATAACTAAAATAAAAAAATAGTGTTTAAGGACAATTAAATACAATAGAAGTGCATAATAAAAAGACAATGGAATGACACACTAGGAATTTCAAATAAGCGCAGACAAATGTATTTACCCCCCCCCCCATTTGTCAGCTCCCTGTATCATGTGACAGCCATCAGCCAACCACAGACTAGTATACGTATACACTGAACTTGTGCACATGCTCAGTAGGAGCTGGTGCCTCAGACAGTGTGCATATAACTATCATGTGACAGCCATCAGCCACTCACAGACTTATATACGTATACACTGTGATCTCTTGCACATGCTCAGTAGTAACTGTTGCCTCATACAGTGTGCATATAACCGTATCATGTGACAGCCTTCAGCTAATCACAGACTCATATACGTATACACTGTGATCTCTTGCACATGCTCAGTAGTAACTGATGCCTCAGTAAGTGTGCATATAACTATCATGTGACAGCCATCAGCCAATCACAGACTCATATGTATACACTGATCTCTTGCACATGCTCAGTAGTAACTGGTGCCTCAGACAGTGTGCATATAACTGTATCATGTGACAGCCATCAGCCAATCACAGACTAGTATATGTATACACTGATCTCTTGAACGTGCACAGTAGCAGCTGGTGCCTCAGACAGTGTGCATATAAAAATACTGGACACAATTTAATAATTGAAGTAAAATGGAAAGTCTTTTAAAACTGCTGCTCTATCTGAATCATGAACATTTACAGTTAATTATAATGGGACATAAAGCCAAACATTTTTTACAGTGATACAGATAGAACATAACATTAAAAACAAATTTCCAATTTACTTCTATTATCAAATTTTCTTCATTTTCTTTGTATCCTTTGTTGAAAGGCAGGAAGGTCAGCAGAGTGCACGTGTCTGCAGCACTATATAACAGTTATACATTAGCAGACGCACTAGATGGCACTGCCATGTAGTGCTTCAGACGTGCAAACTACCTATTGAGATATCTCTTCAACAAAGAATAGCATAAGAACAAAGCAAATCTGGTAATAGAAGTATATTGGAAACGTGTTTTAAATTCTATTCTCTATCTGAATCATGTAATAAAAAATTGTGTTCCATGTCCCACAGACAGGAAATATAGAATATAAAATGCTTTACACTCCGGTAACAGATGAAGTTTTCCCTAATTTACTTATCTATTGGTATTGTAAGTAAAGGGAAAAACAAAAGCAAGAATAAAATACTCTAATGTCCTGTTAGTGAACTATTGCATGCATAGACCTATGTGTTTAACCCCTGAAAATGAGTTAAACACATAGTTAAAGCCAGTTCCGGAGCAGCAATGCACTGCTAATCCTGAACTCAACAAGGCAGGTGATTGGGGACTATGCACATGTGCTGTCCAACGTTTGTGTTCAGCTAAGTAGTGCGATAATAAAAACATGTAGCACATTACTCTTATTATCCCTCTTTCATGTCCTCTTAATACTAAAATATTATGCACAAAAAACAATACACGCAGCAGTGAAATTGTAATGCTTTGACCAAAACCTTTAGGGTAGTAAGAGCAGAGCAGAAGGAGAAAGCGCAAGTCAGCGTTGTCTAGCCTTCTCAAGTGATGCATTTGTTTTGTCACCGTTTGATATATGGCAGTGATTACATTTGCCACAGAGTCACAAATCCTACATAAACAGACTGAGAGACATTCACAGGATCCTCCAAGAGAGGGCAGCAGAAGCAAGCCAGTACACAAGAGAGAGGGCAGCAGGAGCAAGCCAGTACACAAGAGAGAGGGCAGCAGGAGCAAGCCAGTACACAAGAGAGAGGGCAGCAGGAGCAAGCCAGTACACAAGAGAGAGGGCAGCAGGAGCAAGCCAGTACACAAGAGAGAGGGCAGCAGGAGCAAGCCAGTACACAAGAGAGAGGGCAGCAGGAGCAAGCCAGTACACAAGAGAGAGGGCAGCAGGAGCAAGCCAGTACACAAGAGAGAGGGCAGCAGGAGCAAGCCAGTACACAAGAGAGAGGGCAGCAGGAGCAAGCCAGTACACAAGAGAGAGGGCAGGAACAAGCCAGTACACAAGAGAGAGGGCAGGAACAAGCCAGTACACAAGAGAGAGGGCAGGAACAAGCCAGTACACAAGAGAGAGGGCAGGAACAAGCCAGTACACAAGAGAGAGGGCAGGAACAAGCCAGTACACAAGAGAGAGGGCAGGAACAAGCCAGTACACAAGAGAGAGGGCAGGAACAAGCCAGTACACAAGAGAGAGGGCAGGAACAAGCCAGTACACAAGAGAGAGGGCAGGAACAAGCCAGTACACAAGAGAGAGGGCAGGAACAAGCCAGTACACAAGAGAGAGGGCAGGAACAAGCCAGTACACAAGAGAGAGGGCAGGAACAAGCCAGTACACAAGAGAGAGGGCAGGAACAAGCCAGTACACAAGAGAGAGGGCAGGAACAAGCCAGTACACAAGAGAGAGGGCAGGAACAAGCCAGTACACAAGAGAGAGGGCAGGAACAAGCCAGTACACAAGAGAGAGGGCAGGAACAAGCCAGTACACAAGAGAGAGGGCAGGAACAAGCCAGTACACAAGAGAGAGGGCAGGAACAAGCCAGTACACAAGAGAGAGGGCAGGAACAAGCCAGTACACAAGAGAGAGGGCAGGAACAAGCCAGTACACAAGAGAGAGGGCAGGAACAAGCCAGTACACAAGAGAGAGGGCAGGAACAAGCCAGTACACAAGAGAGAGGGCAGGAACAAGCCAGTACACAAGAGAGAGGGCAGGAACAAGCCAGTACACAAGAGAGAGGGCAGGAACAAGCCAGTACACAAGATAGGAGCAATTGCTTCCCAAGCTGCAGCTGTCCTTTTCAGGAAGTCATGTGGGTATAAATTCTGTGTGTTGCAAATGAGCAGAGGTACAGAATGACAGACAAATATTTACTAAAACATCACAAATGTTCTTGTATACTAACAAATAAATGGCATACATCTGTATGACGACTTACCTATAAACCTCTGAATGCATACCTCCCTGCTCACTTGCTCATTATATACATCACGCAGGCTGCCAATCAGATCACGGATCTCCCCGCTCTCTGTAAACGACTCTAAGATACAGCCGCTAGCAATAATATCTGCACCAGCTTCATCCTCTCGCTCGGACGCATCAGCAGCCATCTCAGCGATACTTACGGCGGTTTTCCAATTAAACTAAAAAAAGGAAAAAAAGCATAGAGTTCCTGTCAGAACAAAGTTCTGGAGAAGGGGGCACAGCATTCTCCTGTCACACACTGGGGAGGGGGGCATAGCATTCTCCTGTCACACACTGGGGAGGGGGCACAGTATTCTCCTGTCACGCACTGGGGAGGGGGGAATAGCATTCTCCTGTCACACACTGGGGAGGGGGGCATAGCATTCTCCTGTCACACACTGGGGAGGGGGCACAGCATTCTCCTGTCACACACTGGGGAGGGGGCACAGCATTCTCCTGTCACACACTGGGGAGGGGGGCAGAAGTATTGACCTGTCACACACTGGGGAGGGGGGCAGAAGTATTGACCTGTCACACACTGGGGAGGGGGGCAGAAGTATTGACCTGTCACACACTGGGGAGGGGGGCAGAAGTATTGACCTGTCAAACACTGGGGAGGGGGGGTACAGTATTGAACTGTCACACACTGGGGAGGGGGGTACAGTATTGAACTGTCACACACTGGGGAGGGGGGGTAAAGTATTGAACTGTCACACACTGGGGAGGGGGGGCACAGTATTGAACTGTCACACACTGGGGAGGGGGGGCACAGTATTGAACTGTCACACACTGGGGAGGGGGGGTACAGTATTGAACTGTCACACACTGGGGAGGGGGGTACAGTATTGAACTGTCACACACTGGGGAGAGGGGGTACAGTATTGAACTGTCACACACTGGGGGAGGGGGGCACAGTATTGAACTGTCACACACTGGGGAGAGGGGGTACAGTATTGAACTGTCACACACTGGGGAGAGGGGGTACAGTATTGAACTGTCACACACTGGGGGAGGGGGGTACAGTATTGAACTGTCACACACTGGGGAGAGGGGGTACAGTATTGAACTGTCACACACTGGGGAGAGGGGGTACAGTATTGAACTGTCACACACTGGGGGTGGGGGGTACAGTATTGAACTGTCACACACTGGGGAGGGGGGGTAAAGTATTGAACTGTCACACACTGGGGAGAGGGGGTACAGTATTGAACTGTCACACACTGGGGGAGGGGGGCACAGTATTGAACTGTCACACACTGGGGAGAGGGGGTACAGTATTGAACTGTCACACACTGGGGGAGGGGGGCACAGTATTGAACTGTCACACACTGGGGAGAGGGGGTACAGTATTGAACTGTCACACACTGGGGTGGGGGGGGTACAGTATTGAACTGGCACACACTGGGGGAGGGGGGTACAGTATTGAACTGTCACACACTGGGGAGAGGGGGTACAGTATTGAACTGTTACACACTGGGGAGAGGGGGTACAGTATTGAACTGTCACACACTGGGGGTGGGGGGTACAGTATTGAACTGTCACACACTGGGGAGGGGGGGTAAAGTATTGAACTGTCACACACTGGGGAGAGGGGGTACAGTATTGAACTGTCACACACTGGGGGAGGGGGGCACAGTATTGAACTGTCACACACTGGGGAGAGGGGGGTACAGTATTGAACTGTCACACACTGGGGAGAGGGGGTACAGTATTGAACTGTCACACACTGGGGGTGGGGGGTACAGTATTGAACTGTCACACACTGGGGGAGGGGGGCACAGTATTGAACTGTCACACACTGGGGAGAGGGGGTACAGTATTGAACTGTCACACACTGGGGAGAGGGGGTACAGTATTGAACTGTCACACACTGGGGAGGGGGGGTACAGTATTGAACTGTCACACACTGGGGGAGGGGGGCACAGTATTGAACTGTCACACACTGGGGGTGGGGGGTACAGTATTGAACTGTCACACACTGGGGGAGGGGGGCACAGTATTGAACTGTCACACACTGGGGAGAGGGGGTACAGTATTGAACTGTCACACACTGGGGGAGGGGGGCACAGTATTGAACTGTCACACACTGGGGGTGGGGGGCACAGTATTGAACTGTCACACACTGGGGGTGGGGGGCACAGTATTGAACTGTCACACACTGGGGAGAGGGGGTACAGTATTGAACTGTCACACACTGGGGAGAGGGGGTACAGTATTGAACTGTCACACACTGGGGGAGGGGGGCACAGTATTGAACTGTCACACACTGGGGGTGGGGGGTACAGTATTGAACTGTCACACACTGGGGGTGGGGGGTACAGTATTGAACTGTCACACACTGGGGGTGGGGGGTACAGTATTGAACTGTCACACACTGGGGAGGGGGGCACAGTATTGAACTGTCACACACTGGGAAGGTGAAAGGCTGAGCAACACTCACGTGGCTATAATTACCGGCAACACCGAGAAAGAGTCACTGACGTACCAAGCAAAGTACTGGGAGTGAAGAGGAACAAACTAAATGAAAACGAGATCCACTGTAACGGAGAGGCGGAGCTACGGCGTAACTAAGTAGCGTTACTAGGAGGTGGTGCTGCCTGGTCTGGTAGGATTGGTGAATGGAATAGTGGGCGTGTGCATAACAGAATATAGGCGTGTTAGGTACAATAGAGGGTTATGAATGAATGAGGGAGTTTCCAGAGACGGTTAAAGGGCTGACTTGTTTGCTTATGCAAGGGGCGTGGTCAGGGGCCGTGACGTTGTGATACATGCGCGTGGCCAGTTGTTGTGAACCGCCGCTTCCCTTCCCGCCTATTTTTCCTGAGGTGCTAATTTTATAAGTGACTTCTTGTCAGCCTCCGTGTGTACAGTAATAACTCGCTGCACGGTTAAACAT
Organism: Bombina bombina; assembly: GCF_027579735.1. Classification (NCBI taxonomy): domain Eukaryota; kingdom Metazoa; phylum Chordata; class Amphibia; order Anura; family Bombinatoridae; genus Bombina; species Bombina bombina. Next base: position 1,585,452,238 of record NC_069499.1, read on the forward strand.
TAGTTTATTTCTCTTGATTTACAAGCTATGTGCTTTGAATAAGTGACAGCTGTGGCGAGAACAGAGCAGCACTATGAGTAAAATGTATAACGATTGCAGAGGACAGGTTCGCAAGTAGAGAGTCCTGCAATGGGATGTACTGAAGGAATGACAAAATGCCCATAGGTTTTAATGGGATGTACTGAAGGAATGATAAAATGCCCATAGGTTTTAATGGGATGTACTAAAGGAATGACAAAATGCCCATAGGTTTTAATGGGATGTACTGAAGGAATGAAAAAATGCCCATAGGTTTTAATGGGATGTACTAAAGGAATGACAAAATGCCCATAGGTTTTAATGGGATGTACTAAAGGAATGACAAAATGCCCATAAACTTTAATAGGATGTACTGAAGGAATGACAAAATGCCCATAGACTTTAATGGGATGTACTGAAGGAATGACAAAATGCCCATAGACTTTAATGGGATGTACTGAAGGAATGACAAAATGCCTATAGGTTTTAATGGGATGTACTAAAGGAATGACAAAATGCCCATAGGTTTTAATGGGATGTACTAAAGGAATGACAACATGCCCATAGACTTTAATGGGATGTACTAAAGGAATGACAAAATGCCTATAGGTTTTAATGGGATGTACTAAAGGAATGACAAAATGCCCATAGGTTTTAATGGGATGTACTGAAGGAATGACAAAATGCCCATAGACTTTAATGGGATGTACTGAAGGAATGACAAAATGCCCATAGGTTTTAATGGGATGTACTGAAGGAGTGATAAAATGCCCATAGACTTTAATGGGATGTACTGAAGGAATGACAAAATGCCTATAGGTTTTAATGGGATGTACTAAAGGAATGACAAAATGCCCATAGGTTTTAATGGGATGTACTGAAGGAATGACAAAATGCCTATAGGTTTTAATGGGATGTACTAAAGGAATGACAAAATGCCCATAGGTTTTAATGGGATGTACTGAAGGAATGACCAAATGTCCATATGTTTTAATGGGATGTACTAAAGAAATGACAAAATGCCCATAGGTTTTAATGGGATGTACTAAAGGAATGACAAAATGCCCATAAACTTTAATAGGATGTACTGAAGGAATGACAAAATGCCCATAGACTTTAATGGGATGTACTGAAGGAATGACAAAATGCCTATAGGTTTTAATGGGATGTACTAAAGGAATGACAAAATGCCCATAGGTTTTAATGGGATGTACTAAAGGAATGACAAAATGCCCATAAACTTTAATAGGATGTACTGAAGGAATGACAAAATGCCCATAGACTTTAATGGCATGTACTGAATGAATGACAAAATGCCTATAGGTTTTAATGGGATGTACTAAAGGAATGACAAAATGCCCATAGACTTTAATGGGATGTACTAAAGGAATGACAAAATGCCTATAGGTTTTAATGGGATGTACTAAAGGAATGACAAAATGCCCATAGGTTTTAATGGGATGTACTGAAGGAATGACAAAATGCCCATAGACTTTAATGGGATGTACTGAAGGAATGACAAAATGCCTATAGGTTTTAATGGGATGTACTAAAGGAATGAGAAAATGCCCATAGGTTTTAATGGGATGTACTGAAGGAATGACAAAATGCCCATAGACTTTAATGGGATGTACTGAAGGAATGACAAAATGCCTATAGGTTTTAATGGGATGTACTAAAGGAATGACAAAATGCCCATAGACTTTAATGGGATGTACTGAAGGAATGACAAAATGCCTATAGGTTTTAATGGGATGTACTAAAGGAATGACAAAATGCCCATAGGTTTTAATGGGATGTACTGAAGGAATGACAAAATGTCCATATGTTTTAATGGGATGTACTAAAGAAATGACAAAATGCCCATAGGTTTTAATGGGATGTACTGAAGGAATGACCAAATGTCCATATGTTTTAATGGGATGTACTAAAGAAATGACAAAATGCCCATAGGTTTTAATGGGATGTACTAAAGGAATGACAAAATGCCCATAAACTTTAATAGGATGTACTGAAGGAATGACAAAATGCCCATAGACTTTAATGGGATGTACTGAAGGAATGACAAAATGCCTATAGGTTTTAATGGGATGTACTAAAGGAATGACAAAATGCCCATAGGTTTTAATGGGATGTACTAAAGGAATGACAAAATGCCCATAAACTTTAATAGGATGTACTGAAGGAATGACAAAATGCCCATAGACTTTAATGGCATGTACTGAATGAATGACAAAATGCCTATAGGTTTTAATGGGATGTACTAAAGGAATGACAAAATGCCCATAGACTTTAATGGGATGTACTAAAGGAATGACAAAATGCCTATAGGTTTTAATGGGATGTACTAAAGGAATGACAAAATGCCCATAGGTTTTAATGGGATGTACTGAAGGAATGACAAAATGCCCATAGACTTTAATGGGATGTACTGAAGGAATGACAAAATGCCTATAGGTTTTAATGGGATGTACTAAAGGAATGACAAAATGCCCATAGGTTTTAATGGGATGTACTGAAGGAATGACAAAATGCCCATAGACTTTAATGGGATGTACTGAAGGAATGACCAAATGTCCATATGTTTTAATGGGATGTACTAAAGAAATGACAAAATGCCCATAGGTTTTAATGGGATGTACTAAAGGAATGACAAAATGCCCATAAACTTTAATAGGATGTACTGAAGGAATGACAAAATGCCCATAGACTTTAATGGGATGTACTGAAGGAATGACAAAATGCCTATAGGTTTTAATGGGATGTACTAAAGGAATGACAAAATGCCCATAGGTTTTAATGGGATGTACTAAAGGAATGACAAAATGCCCATAAACTTTAATAGGATGTACTGAAGGAATGACAAAATGCCCATAGACTTTAATGGCATGTACTGAATGAATGACAAAATGCCTATAGGTTTTAATGGGATGTACTAAAGGAATGACAAAATGCCCATAGACTTTAATGGGATGTACTAAAGGAATGACAAAATGCCTATAGGTTTTAATGGGATGTACTAAAGGAATGACAAAATGCCCATAGGTTTTAATGGGATGTACTGAAGGAATGACAAAATGCCCATAGACTTTAATGGGATGTACTGAAGGAATGACAAAATGCCTATAGGTTTTAATGGGATGTACTAAAGGAATGACAAAATGCCCATAGGTTTTAATGGGATGTACTGAAGGAATGACAAAATGCCCATAGACTTTAATGGGATGTACTGAAGGAATGACAAAATGCCTATAGGTTTTAATGGGATGTACTGAAGGAATGACAAAATGCCCATAGACTTTAATGGGATGTACTGAAGGAATGACAAAATGCCTATAGGTTTTAATGGGATGTACTAAAGGAATGACAAAATGCCCATAGGTTTTAATGGGATGTACTGAAGGAATGACAAAATGTCCATATGTTTTAATGGGATGTACTAAAGAAATGACAAAATGCCCATAGGTTTTAATGGGATGTACTGAAGGAATGACCAAATGTCCATATGTTTTAATGGGATGTACTAAAGAAATGACAAAATGCCCATAGGTTTTAATGGGATGTACTAAAGGAATGACAAAATGCCCATAAACTTTAATGGGATGTACTGAAGGAATGACAAAATGCCCATAGACTTTAATGGGATGTACTGAAGGAATGACAAAATGCCTATAGGTTTTAATGGGATGTACTAAAGGAATGACAAAATGCCCATAGGTTTTAATGGGATGTACTAAAGGAATGACAAAATGCCCATAAACTTTAATAGGATGTACTGAAGGAATGACAAAATGCCCATAGACTTTAATGGCATGTACTGAATGAATGACAAAATGCCTATAGGTTTTAATGGGATGTACTAAAGGAATGACAAAATGCCCATAGACTTTAATGGGATGTACTAAAGGAATGACAAAATGCCTATAGGTTTTAATGGGATGTACTAAAGGAATGACAAAATGCCCATAGGTTTTAATGGGATGTACTGAAGGAATGACAAAATGCCCATAGACTTTAATGGGATGTACTGAAGGAATGACAAAATGCCTATAGGTTTTAATGGGATGTACTAAAGGAATGACAAAATGCCCATAGGTTTTAATGGGATGTACTGAAGGAATGACAAAATGCCCATAGACTTTAATGGGATGTACTGAAGGAATGACAAAATGCCTATAGGTTTTAATGGGATGTACTAAAGGAATGACAAAATGCCCATAGACTTTAATGGGATGTACTGAAGGAATGACAAAATGCCAATAGGTTTTAATGGGATGTACTAAAGGAATGACAAAATGCCCATAGGTTTTAATGGGATGTACTGAAGGAATGACAAAATGTCCATATGTTTTAATGGGATGTACTAAAGAAATGACAAAATGCCCATAGGTTTTAATGGGATGTACTGAAGGAATGACACAATGCCCATATGTTTTAATTGGATGTACTAAAGGAATAACAAATGCCCATAGACTTTAATGGGATGTACTAAAGGAATGACAAAATGCCCATAGGTTTTAATGGGATGTACTGAAGGAATGACAAAATGCCCATAGGTTTTAATGGGATGTACTAAAGGAATGACAAAATGCCCATAGACTTTAATGGGATGTACTGAAGGAATGACAAAATGCCCATAGGTTTTAATGGGATGTACTAAAGGAATGACAAAATGCCCATAGGTTTTAATGGGATATACTAAAAGAATGACAAAATGCCCATAGGTTTTAATGGGATGTACTAAAGGAATGACAAAATGCCTATAGGTTTTAATAGGATGTACTAAAGGAATAACAAATGCCCATAGGTTTTAATGGGATGTACTAAAGGAATGACAAAATGCCCATAGACTTTAATGGGATGTACTAAAGGAATGACAAATGCCCATAGGTTTTAATGGGATGTACTAAAGGAATGACAAAATGCCAATAGACTTTAATGGGATGTACTAAAGGAATGACAAAATGCCCATAGACTTTAATGGGATGTACTAAAGGAATGACAAAATGCCCATAGGTTTTAATGAGATGTACTAAAGGAATGACAAAATGCCCATAGGTTTTAATGGGATGTACTAAAGGAATAACAAATGCCCATAGGTTTTAATAGGATGTACTAAAGGAATGACAAAATGCCCATATACTTTAATGGGATGTACTAAAGGAATGACAAAATGCCCATAGACTTTAATGGGATGTACTAAAGGAATGACAAAATGCCCATAGACTTTAATGGGATGTACTAAAGGATGACAAAATGCCCATAGGTTTTAATGAGATGTACTAAAGGAATGACACAATTCCCATAGGTTTTAATGGGATGTACTAAAGGAATGACAACATGCCTATAGGTTTTAATGGGATGTACTAAAGTAATGACAAAATGCCCATAGGTTTTAATGGGATGTACTAAAGGAATGACAAAATGCCCATAGGTTTTAATGGGATGTACTAAAGGAATGACAAAATGCCCATAGACTTTAATGGGATGTACTAAAGGATGACAAAATGCCCATAGGTTTTAATGAGATGTACTAAAGGAATGACAAAATGCCCATAGGTTTTAATGGGATGTACTAAAGGAATAACAAATGCCCATAGGTTTTAATGGGATGTACTAAAGGAATGACAAAATGCCCATAGACTTTAATGGGATGTACTAAAGGAATGACAAAATGTCCATAGGTTTTAATGAGATGTACTAAAGGAATGACACAATTCCCATAGGTTTTAATGGGATGTACTAAAGGAATGACAAAATGCCTATAGGTTTTAATGGGATGTACTAAAGGAATGACAAAATGCCCATAGGTTTTAATGGGATGTACTAAAGGAATGACAAAATGCCCATAGGTTTTAATGGGATGTATTAAAGGAATGACAACATGCCCATAGGTTTTAATGGGATGTACTAAAGTAATGACAAAATGCCCATAGGTTTTAATGGGATGTACTAAAGGAATGACAAAATGCCCATAGGTTTTAATGGGATGTACTAAAGGAATGACAAAATGCCCATAGGTTTTAATGGGATGTACTAAAGGAATAACAAAATGCCCATAGACCTTAATGGGATGTACTAAAGAAATGACAAAATGCCCATAGGTTTTAATGGGATGTACTGAAGGAATGACAAAATGCCCATAGACTTTAATGGGATGTACTGAAGGAATGACAAAATGCCTATAGGTTTTAATGGGATGTACTAAAGGAATGACAAAATGCCCATAGGTTTTAATGGGATGTACTGAAGGAATGACAAAATGCCCATAGACTTTAATGGGATGTACTGAAGGAATGACAAAATGCCTATAGGTTTTAATGGGATGTACTAAAGGAATGACAAAATGCCCATAGACTTTAATGGGATGTACTGAAGGAATGACAAAATGCCTATAGGTTTTAATGGGATGTACTAAAGGAATGACAAAATGCCCATAGGTTTTAATGGGATGTACTGAAGGAATGACAAAATGTCCATATGTTTTAATGGGATGTACTAAAGAAATGACAAAATGCCCATAGGTTTTAATGGGATGTACTAAAGGAATGACAAAATGCCCATAAACTTTAATAGGATGTACTGAAGGAATGACAAAATGCCCATAGACTTTAATGGGATGTACTGAAGGAATGACAAAATGCCTATAGGTTTTAATGGGATGTACTAAAGGAATGACAAAATGCCCATAGGTTTTAATGGGATGTACTAAAGGAATGACAAAATGCCCATAAACTTTAATAGGATGTACTGAAGGAATGACAAAATGCCCATAGACTTTAATGGGATGTACTGAAGGAATGACAAAATGCCTATAGGTTTTAATGGGATGTACTAAAGGAATGACAAAATGCCCATAGACTTTAATGGGATGTACTAAAGGAATGACAAAATGCCTATAGGTTTTAATGGGATGTACTAAAGGAATGACAAAATGCCCATAGGTTTTAATGGGATGTACTGAAGGAATGACAAAATGCCCATAGACTTTAATGGGATGTACTGAAGGAATGACAAAATGCCTATAGGTTTTAATGGGATGTACTAAAGGAATGACAAAATGCCCATAGGTTTTAATGGGATGTACTGAAGGAATAACAAAATGCCCATAGACTTTAATGGGATGTACTGAAGGAATGACAAAATGCCTATAGGTTTTAATGGGATGTACTAAAGGAATGACAAAATGCCCATAGACTTTAATGGGATGTACTGAAGGAATGACAAAATGCCTATAGGTTTTAATGGGATGTACTAAAGGAATGACAAAATGCCCATAGGTTTTAATGGGATGTACTGAAGGAATGACAAAATGTCCATATGTTTTAATGGGATGTACTAAAGAAATGACAAAATGCCCATAGGTTTTAATGGGATGTACTGAAGGAATGACACAATGCCCATAGGTTTTAATTGGATGTACTAAAGGAATAACAAATGCCCATAGACTTTAATGGGATGTACTAAAGGAATGACAAAATGCCCATAGGTTTTAATGGGATGTACTGAAGGAATGACAAAATGCCCATAGGTTTTAATGGGATGTACTAAAGGAATGACAAAATGCCCATAGACTTTAATGGGATGTACTGAAGGAATGACAAAATGCCCATAGGTTTTAATGGGATGTACTAAAGGAATGACAAAATGCCCATAGGTTTTAATGGGATATACTAAAAGAATGACAAAATGCCCATAGGTTTTAATGGGATGTACTAAAGGAATGACAAAATGCCTATAGGTTTTAATGGGATGTACTAAAGGAATAACAAATGCCCATAGGTTTTAATGGGATGTACTAAAGGAATAACAAAATGCCCAAAGACCTTAATGGGATGTACTAAAGGAATGACAAAATGCCCATAGACTTTAATGGGATGTACTAAAGGAATGACAAAATGCCCATAGGTTTTAATGGGATGTACTAAAGGAATGACAAAATGCCCATAGACTTTAATGGGATGTACTAAAGGAATGACAAAATGCCCATAGGTTTTAATGGGATGTACTAAAGGAATGACAAAATGCCCATAGACTTTAATGGGATGTAGTAAAGGAATGACAAAATGACCATAGGTTTTAATGGGATGTACTAAAGGAATGACAAATGCCCATAGACTTTAATGGGATGTACTAAAGGAATGACAACATGCCCATAGACTTTAATGGGATGTACTAAAGGAATGACAAAATGCCCATAGACTTTAATGGGATGTACTAAAGGAATGACAAAATGCCCATAGACTTTAATGGGATGTACTAAAGGAATAACAAATGCCCATAGACTTTAATGGGATGTACTAAAGGAATGACAAAATGCCCATAGACTTTAATGGGATGTACTAAAGGAATGACAAATGCCCATAGACTTTAATGGGATGTACTAAAGGAATGACAACATGCCCATAGACTTTAATAGGATGTACTAAAGGAATGACAAAATGCCCATAGACTTTAGGCATGGTACCCCAGGATTGGCGTAAAGCTGATGTGGTGCCACTCTTCAAAAAGGGAAGCAGGGATGATCCAGGAAGCTATATACCAGTTAGTCTGACATCAATAGTGGGGAAGATATTTGAAGGGATTATAAAGGATTATATTGATGAGCATATTCGTGTAAACAAGATTATGAGTTCTAATCAGCATGGCTTTAGGAGAAATAGATCATGTCAAACTAATCTAATTAGATTCTACGAGGAAGTAAGTGAAAATATAGATAAAGGGGAATCAGTTGATGTGATATACTTAGATTTTGCAAAGGCATTTGATACAGTGCCACATGAGAGATTAATGCACACAATTAATGGACTGGGAATAGCTGAAAATGTTAGCTCATGGATAAATAACTGGATAAAAGATAGGGAGCAATGAGTAGTAGTAAATGGATCATACTCAGATTGGACAAAGGTAATCAGTCGCGTCCCCCAGGGATCAGTACTGGGCCCTGTTCTTTTTAATATTTTTATAAATGACTTGGAGCAAGGATTAAATAGCGACATCTCTATTTTTGCAGATGATACTAAGTTAAGTAAGGTCATTAGGTCAGAGCAGGACGAACTCTCATTACAAAGGGATTTGCTAAAATTAGAACTATGGGCAAGTAAATGGAAAATGAGATTTAATACGGAAAAATGCAAGGTTCTACATTTTGGAAGTAAAAATAATCAGGCTACGTATTTTTTAAATGGGACAAGACTTAGCCAAACACAGGAGGAAAGGGATTTGGGAGTAGTAATAGATAACAAGCTAAAGATGGGTGCACAATGCAGGGTAGCGGCTTCAAAGGCTAATAAGATACTAGCATGTATTAAAAGAGGCATTGATTCAAGGGAGGAAAGCATAATTCTGTCATTATATAAAGCCTTGGTAAGACCTCACCTTGAGTTTGGAGTGCAGTTCTGGGGACCGATCGCTAAAAAAGATATTGCAGAACTAGAAAAAGTTCAGAGAAGGGCCACAAAGCTAATAAGGGGATTGGAGAAATTAACCTATGAGGAGAGGCTAGCCAAACTGGGACTGTTTTCTTTAGAAAAAAGGCGCTTGAGAGGTGACATGATTACTTTATATAAATATATTCAAGGCCCATATACAGAGATGGCAGAAGCTCTGTTTATTCCAAGAAAATTGTTTCTGACAAGAGGTCATAATTTAAGGTTGGAGGAAAGAAGATTTAATCTCGTGCAACAGAAACATTTTTTCACTGTAAGAGCAATAAAATTGTGGAACTCATTACCAAAGGAGGTAGTGAATGCCAATGCCATAGATACATTTAAAAATAGTTTGGATACATTTCTGTATATAAAAAAAATTAATGGATATGATTGCTAGTATTAAATGGGTCACCTTTTAATGGGGTTATTTAAGCTTAAAGGGACAGTCTAGTCAAAATTAAACTTTCATGATTCAGATAGGGCATGCAATTTTAAACATCTTTCCAATTTACTTCTATTATCTAATTTGCTCAATTCTTTAGATATTCTTTGTTGAAGAAATAGCAATGCACTTGTGTGAGCCATTCACACAAGGCCTCTAGGTGCAGCAACCAATCAGCAGCTACTGAGCATATCTAGATATGCTTTTCAGCAAGTGATATCAAGAGAATGAAGCAAATTAGATAATAGAAGTAAATTAGAAAGTTGTTTAAAATGACATGGTCTTTCTAAATCACAAAAGAAAAAAAATGGCTTTCATGTCCCTTTAGCTGGATCTTTTTGTAAGTATTTTAGATTTGTATAGGTTGAACTCGATGGACTTCAGTCTTTTTTAAACCTTATCTACTATGTTAATGACAAATGCCCATAGACTTTAATGGGATGTACTAAAGGAATGACAAAATGCCCATAGACTTTAATGGGATGTACTAAAGGAATGACAAAATGCCCATAGACTTTAATGGGATGTACTAAAGGAATGACAAAATGCCCATAGACTTTAATGGGATGTACTAAAGGAATGACAAATGCCCATAGACTTTAATGGGATGTACTAAAGGAATGACAACATGCCCATAGACTTTAATAGGATGTACTAAAGGAATGACAAAATGCCCATAGACTTTAGGCATGGTACCCCAGGATTGGCGTAAAGCTGATGTGGTGCCACTCTTCAAAAAGGGAAGCAGGGATGATCCAGGAAGCTATATACCAGTTAGTCTGACATCAATAGTGGGGAAGATATTTGAAGGGATTATAAAGGATTATATTGATGAGCATATTCGTGTAAACAAGATTATGAGTTCTAATCAGCATGGCTTTAGGAGAAATAGATCATGTCAAACTAATCTAATTAGATTCTACGAGGAAGTAAGTGAAAATATAGATAAAGGGGAATCAGTTGATGTGATATACTTAGATTTTGCAAAGGCATTTGATACAGTGCCACATGAGAGATTAATGCACACAATTAATGGACTGGGAATAGCTGAAAATGTTAGCTCATGGATAAATAACTGGATAAAAGATAGGGAGCAATGAGTAGTAGTAAATGGATCATACTCAGATTGGACAAAGGTAATCAGTCGCGTCCCCCAGGGATCAGTACTGGGCCCTGTTCTTTTTAATATTTTTATAAATGACTTGGAGCAAGGATTAAATAGCGACATCTCTATTTTTGCAGATGATACTAAGTTAAGTAAGGTCATTAGGTCAGAGCAGGACGAACTCTCATTACAAAGGGATTTGCTAAAATTAGAACTATGGGCAAGTAAATGGAAAATGAGATTTAATACGGAAAAATGCAAGGTTCTACATTTTGGAAGTAAAAATAATCAGGCTACGTATTTTTTAAATGGGACAAGACTTAGCCAAACACAGGAGGAAAGGGATTTGGGAGTAGTAATAGATAACAAGCTAAAGATGGGTGCACAATGCAGGGTAGCGGCTTCAAAGGCTAATAAGATACTAGCATGTATTAAAAGAGGCATTGATTCAAGGGAGGAAAGCATAATTCTGTCATTATATAAAGCCCTGGTAAGACCTCACCTTGAGTTTGGAGTGCAGTTCTGGGGGCCGATCGCTAAAAAAGATATTGCAGAACTAGAAAAAGTTCAGAGAAGGGCCACAAAGCTAATAAGGGGATTGGAGAAATTAACCTATGAGGAGAGGCTAGCCAAACTGGGACTGTTTTCTTTAGAAAAAAGGCGCTTGAGAGGTGACATGATTACTTTATATAAATATATTCAAGGCCCATATACAGAGATGGCAGAAGCTCTGTTTATTCCAAGAAAATTGTTTCTGACAAGAGGTCATAATTTAAGGTTGGAGGAAAGAAGATTTAATCTCGTGCAACAGAAACATTTTTTCACTGTAAGAGCAATAAAATTGTGGAACTCATTACCAAAGGAGGTAGTGAATGCCAATGCCATAGATACATTTAAAAATAGTTTGGATACATTTCTGTATATAAAAAAAATTAATGGATATGATTGCTAGTATTAAATGGGTCACCTTTTAATGGGGTTATTTAAGCTTAAAGGGACAGTCTAGTCAAAATTAAACTTTCATGATTCAGATAGGGCATGCAATTTTAAACATCTTTCCAATTTACTTCTATTATCTAATTTGCTCAATTCTTTAGATATTCTTTGTTGAAGAAATAGCAATGCACTTGTGTGAGCCATTCACACAAGGCCTCTAGGTGCAGCAACCAATCAGCAGCTACTGAGCATATCTAGATATGCTTTTCAGCAAGTGATATCAAGAGAATGAAGCAAATTAGATAATAGAAGTAAATTAGAAAGTTGTTTAAAATGACATGGTCTTTCTAAATCACAAAAGAAAAAAAATGGCTTTCATGTCCCTTTAGCTGGAGCTTTTTGTAAGTATTTTAGATTTGTATAGGTTGAACTCGATGGACTTCAGTCTTTTTTAAACCTTATCTACTATGTTAATGACAAATGCCCATAGACTTTAATGGGATGTACTAAAGGAATGACAAAATGCCCATAGACTTTAATGGGATGTACTAAAGGAATGACAAAATGCCCATAGACTTTAATGGGATGTACTAAAGGAATGACAAAATGCCCATAGACTTTAATGGGATGTACTAAAGGAATGACAAATGCCCATAGACTTTAATGGGATGTACTAAAGGAATGACAACATGCCCATAGACTTTAATAGGATGTACTAAAGGAATGACAAAATGCCCATAGACTTTAGGCATGGTACCCCAGGATTGGCGTAAAGCTGATGTGGTGCCACTCTTCAAAAAGGGAAGCAGGGATGATCCAGGAAGCTATATACCAGTTAGTCTGACATCAATAGTGGGGAAGATATTTGAAGGGATTATAAAGGATTATATTGATGAGCATATTCGTGTAAACAAGATTATGAGTTCTAATCAGCATGGCTTTAGGAGAAATAGATCATGTCAAACTAATCTAATTAGATTCTACGAGGAAGTAAGTGAAAATATAGATAAAGGGGAATCAGTTGATGTGATATACTTAGATTTTGCAAAGGCATTTGATACAGTGCCACATGAGAGATTAATGCACACAATTAATGGACTGGGAATAGCTGAAAATGTTAGCTCATGGATAAATAACTGGATAAAAGATAGGGAGCAATGAGTAGTAGTAAATGGATCATACTCAGATTGGACAAAGGTAATCAGTCGCGTCCCCCAGGGATCAGTACTGGGCCCTGTTCTTTTTAATATTTTTATAAATGACTTGGAGCAAGGATTAAATAGCGACATCTCTATTTTTGCAGATGATACTAAGTTAAGTAAGGTCATTAGGTCAGAGCAGGACGAACTCTCATTACAAAGGGATTTGCTAAAATTAGAACTATGGGCAAGTAAATGGAAAATGAGATTTAATACGGAAAAATGCAAGGTTCTACATTTTGGAAGTAAAAATAATCAGGCTACGTATTTTTTAAATGGGACAAGACTTAGCCAAACACAGGAGGAAAGGGATTTGGGAGTAGTAATAGATAACAAGCTAAAGATGGGTGCACAATGCAGGGTAGCGGCTTCAAAGGCTAATAAGATACTAGCATGTATTAAAAGAGGCATTGATTCAAGGGAGGAAAGCATAATTCTGTCATTATATAAAGCCCTGGTAAGACCTCACCTTGAGTTTGGAGTGCAGTTCTGGGGGCCGATCGCTAAAAAAGATATTGCAGAACTAGAAAAAGTTCAGAGAAGGGCCACAAAGCTAATAAGGGGATTGGAGAAATTAACCTATGAGGAGAGGCTAGCCAAACTGGGACTGTTTTCTTTAGAAAAAAGGCGCTTGAGAGGTGACATGATTACTTTATATAAATATATTCAAGGCCCATATACAGAGATGGCAGAAGCTCTGTTTATTCCAAGAAAATTGTTTCTGACAAGAGGTCATAATTTAAGGTTGGAGGAAAGAAGATTTAATCTCGTGCAACAGAAACATTTTTTCACTGTAAGAGCAATAAAATTGTGGAACTCATTACCAAAGGAGGTAGTGAATGCCAATGCCATAGATACATTTAAAAATAGTTTGGATACATTTCTGTATATAAAAAAAATTAATGGATATGATTGCTAGTATTAAATGGGTCACCTTTTAATGGGGTTATTTAAGCTTAAAGGGACAGTCTAGTCAAAATTAAACTTTCATGATTCAGATAGGGCATGCAATTTTAAACATCTTTCCAATTTACTTCTATTATCTAATTTGCTCAATTCTTTAGATATTCTTTGTTGAAGAAATAGCAATGCACTTGTGTGAGCCATTCACACAAGGCCTCTAGGTGCAGCAACCAATCAGCAGCTACTGAGCATATCTAGATATGCTTTTCAGCAAGTGATATCAAGAGAATGAAGCAAATTAGATAATAGAAGTAAATTAGAAAGTTGTTTAAAATGACATGGTCTTTCTAAATCACAAAAGAAAAAAAATGGCTTTCATGTCCCTTTAGCTGGAGCTTTTTGTAAGTATTTTAGATTTGTATAGGTTGAACTCGATGGACTTCAGTCTTTTTTAAACCTTATCTACTATGTTAATGACAAATGCCCATAGACTTTAATGGGATGTACTAAAGGAATGACAAAATGCCCATAGACTTTAATGGGATGTACTAAAGGAATGACAAAATGCCCATATACTTTAATGGGATGTACTAAAGGAATGACAAATGCCCATAGACTTTAATGGGATGTACTAAAGGAATGACAAAATGCCCATAGACTTTAATAGGATGTACTAAAGGAATGTCAAAATGCCCATAGACTTTAATGGGATGTACTAAAGGAATGACAAAATGCCCATATACTTTAATGGGATGTACTAAAGGAATGACAAATGCCCATAGACTTTAATGGGATGTACTAAAGGAATGACAAATGCCCATAGACTTTAATGGGATGTACTAAAGGAATGACAAAATGCCTATAGACTTTATGTAAATGTATAAGTGTTATAGCAAGAATACTATGAGACATAGCAAGTATATATTTACCAGATAAATAATACAGCAGCATATCCTGAAAGTGAGATGCGATTAAAGCTGCTCTCTATGGGATAACATTTATTAAAGTTTTGTGTCTAATTTTCTCTCTTTTAAAGTCTATGGTCATTCCAATTTGTCATTCACCATAGAAATTAGCTACAATCCCACGTAATTTCACTATCAGACTCGGCTACCGTACTTTTGTTTGTACCAAATATCTATATATGTTTGCATGTTTTGTGTTGCACATTTAATTCCCCCTGTTACAGTCTAGGGGCATGCGGTTTTGTCATTCACTCTTGTCGATCCGTGGGAAACACCAATATTACCACATAATCTAACTAGAACCTGCCACTATACGTAATAAATCTGGAAAATATTTATGTGATATGTCACCAAATTTAGTTGCTGTTACTCTTTCAATTTGATATCTCATTAAAATCTACAGGCATTCAGTTTTGTCTTTCACCCTTGTAATTTCCATAGAAAGCAACTATAACCCTAACTAATCTCAAAACCTGCTACTGAACGTTAGGAATATTGTTATTAAGTATTAATGGGACATGTCACCAAGCTCTTCTTAGATTCTTGCACCTGGGCCCTGTGGTTTCTAGTTACGCCTCTGTCTCCTGCCTCCCTTTACGATTCAACATACTCCTATACTTGTTCCTCTGCTAATACGTTTTCAGCACTGGTTTGGCCTATCTGCATTAGTGGACAAGTGTCTCTCTAAATTCAGGTAAGTATATTCTTTTTCCTAAAGGCACTCATAGCTAATTGGGCACTTTTTATTTTAAAAGGTTTCTCGCATAATTATTCTTATATTTTGCTGCCCAGGGACATTTGTAACTTTGCTTTATTTTAGATAAATTTAAGGATGGATAGTATAAACGCTGCTATGTAATGTGTATTACTTACCTTTAGCTGGTTTGTTTTAAAATGACAAGCGCGCCTCCACATAGCGTTTCTTTTAAGCCCGCCCCGTATGACGTCATTTTTCACACCGTTTTTTTGCGCACTTTTTTGCTGCGATTTTTGCCCCTTTTTCTAACTTTAAATAGCTGCTCTTTGCATCCCTCAGATGCCTCACATTTTTATATAGGGGCTTTATGTTGTTACATATACTTATTCTTAAAGCTCTTTAAATAACTGTTTTTATCAACTATTTATTTACTTAGCAAAGATTTTCCAATCCTCATAGACTTTTAAGCAAATAGTTTTTTTTCTAAATTGCAATTAATTTTACTATTTTCTCAAAAAAATTGTTTTTCTCTGCCATAATGGAACAACCTACTTCTGTCCCTGCAATTACCATAGGACCTGAGTCTGTTGAACACCTTTCTACTAAAGCTAAGTGTGTCTTTTGCAAAACTTCTGAAGTGTCATCTTCAGTAAATTTATGTGACTCATGTATATTGTTTTTATCACGACCTACTGATGTTCCTATGGTTTCAAATGCTCCTTCTGTTTCAATTTCACAGATGGATGTAGATGGCGTACCGCCAGCAATGAAGAAATGTATTGCTGCTTCAATTGAGAAGGCCCTGACTGAATTTCCGCCATCAAATAAGCATAAGAGATCAGCACATGTTTTACCTTCATCTAGTTAAATCTGGACTGATCAGACTAATACTGACGTATCTTCTCATGATGATAATTCCTCTGATGCTGAGACTCCTTCATCTGATACAGAACCAGATAAATCTTATTTTCTATTTAAAATTGAGCACATTCGTTCTCTTTTAAAAGATGTTTTAGTCACTTTAGGTATTGAAGAAGTTAAACTTTCTGAGGATGTTCCTTGTAACAAGTTAAATTCTTTTTTTAAGTCTAACAGTCTAATATTATCTTTAAAGAATGGTCTAAACCTAGTACTTCTTTTAATCCTTCTTCTAAGTTTAAAAACATTGTATCCTTTACCTGTTGCTAATCTAGAATTATGGGAATTGGGAAACTATCCCTAAGCTATTTCTTCTCTAGCTAAACATACTAAAATTCCATTAGAAGATAGTACTTCTTTCAAAGATCCTTTAGATAGCAAACTTAAATCTTTTTTTGAGAAGGGCTTATTTACATACTGGCTATGTTCTTAGGCCAGCTATATCTATTGCTGATGTAGCAGCCGCTTCTACTTTTTGGCTTTCGAATCTTGCTCAGCAATTTTCTTCAGAGCCTGAATGCTGTAATGTGATACATTTACTACAAGAAGCAAATCTCTTTATATGTGATGCAGTATTAGACATTATCAAGATTATCATTAAAACTATGTCTTTAGCTGTTCTTTCTAGAAGAGCTTTATGGCTTAAAACTTGGAATGCTGATATGGTTTCCAAGATGAGATTACTATCCCATTATTTCCAGGGTAAGAATCTATTTGGTTCCCAATTGGATTCTATAATTTCCTCCATTACTGGAGGTAAATCAGTTTTTTTGCTTCAAGATTATAAATCTAAAGGGAAGTTCAAGGCTCCAAATCGTTTTCGTTCTTTTTGTAACAAAGATCAGAAGCCTTCCCCCTCTCCAAAAGCCCCTGGCTCTAACTGGAGACATTCTTACAATTGGAATAAATCTAAACAATTCAAGAAACCTAATCCTGTCCAAAAAACAGCATGAAGGTGTGGCCCCCAATCCAGTTCTTCTGGTAGGGGTCAGATTAAAACTTTTTCAGAAAATTTGGTCAGAATCTGTGCAAAATCCCTGGATTCATAGTATAATCTCTCAGGGATATCAAATTGGTTTCAAAATCAAACCCCCAAGGGGACAGTGTTCCAAAACATCCAGTAAAAGCTCAGGCTTTTCTACCATGTGTCACACATCTGGAATTGATGGGAGTGATTGTCCCAGTTCCTCTACAGGAGCAAGGAAAGGGTTTTTACTCAAATCTAATCATTGTACCAAAGAAGGAGAATTCCTTCAGACCAATCTTGAATCTGAAAACACTAAACAAATTTATAAGAATTCCAACTTTCAAGATGGAAACTATAAGGACTATTCTACCTTTTATTCAGCAAGGTCATTGTATGTCCACAATAGACTTATAGATGCTTACCTTCACATCCCTATTCATCCAGACCATTTTCAATTTCTGAGATTCTCTTTTCTAGAAAAGCATTTTTAGTTTGTTGCTCTTCCGTTTGGCCTAGCAACAGCACCAAGCATATTTTCAAAGGTTCTCAGTGCCTTTCTATCTGTAATCAGAGAGCAGGGTATTGCAGTGTTTCCTTATTTGGACGATATCTTGGTTCTAGCTCAATCTTTTCATTTAGCAGAATCTCGCACAACTCAACTATTGTTGTTTCTTCAAAATCATGGTAGAAGCATCAATTTCCTAAAGAGTTTCTTGACTCCTCAGACAAAGGTCACTAATTTGGGATTCCAAATAGACTGTGTCCATGACTCTTTCTCTAACAGAAAAGAGACAAATAAAGTTAGTCTCAGCTTGTCTGAACCTCCAGTCTCTATCATACCTTTCAGTGGCTATGTGCATGGTGGTGTTAGGCCTAATGATTGCAGAATCGGACGCGATCCCCTTTTCTCATTTTCATATGAGGCCTCTTCAACTTTGCATGCTGCACCAATGGTGCAAGGATTATACTCGAATATCACAACTAATATTCTTAGATCCCAACACTCGTTTTTCTCTGACATGGTGGCTAGACCACCAATTTCTTCAGGGGGCCTCCTTTGTTCGCCCTTCCTGGTCTGTGATTACAACAGATGCAAGTCTTACGTGTTGGGGAGCAGTATGGGGGTCCCTGACTGCACAGGGAGTCTGGAATATTCAGGAAACAAAGATTCCAATCAATATCTTAGAATTCTGTGCTCTCTTCAAAGCTCTTTTAGCTTGGCCTCTTTTGAAGAACAAACCTTACCTTCGTTTTCAAACAAACAATATCACAACAGTGGCATATGTCAATCATTAAGGGGGAACTTGAAGCTACCTAGCCATGAAAGAAGTATCCAGGATATTTTCTTGGGCAGAAGCCAATTCCTGTCTCATCACTGTGATTCACATCCCAAGTGTGGACAACTGGGAGACAGATTATCTCAGCCGTCAGTCACTACACCCGGGGGAATGGTCTCTCCATCAGGATGTATTCTTACAAATTGTTCAGATCTGGGGTCTTCCACAAATAGATCTTATGGCCTCTTGTCTGAACAAGAAACTTCCAAGATATCTTGCAAGGTCAAGGGATCTTCAAGCAGTAATGACGGATGTTCTAGCAGTCCCTTGGTCATTCCAATATGCTTATATATCTCCTGGTATTTCACTCATAATTTTTCTTGGCATGCATTTAGAATTCCTAGAATTCTTCAGTTTCTTCAAGATTGTTTAGATAAAGACTTATTTGCCAGTACTATGAAAGGACAGATTAATGCCCTTTCTGTCATGTTTCACCGAAAGATTACTCATCTTCCAGACATTCATTGTTTTGCTCTGGCCTTATCTAGAATAAAACCTGTAATTAAATCTATCTCTCCTCCATGGAGTCTCAATCTAGTATTACAGTCTTTACAGGCTCCTCCTTTTGAGTCTATGCATTCTTTAGACATTAAACTACTTTCTTGGAAAGTTCTGTTTCTTTTAGCTATCTCTTCTGCTAGAAGAGTTTCAGAATTATCTGCCCTTTCTTGTGAAACACCTTACTTGATTTTTCATCAAGACAAAGCAGTTTTGCAGACTATTTTAAAATTATTGCCAAAGGTTGTTAATTATAACAACATTTACAGGGAAATTTGTGTAAGGATTCCGGTCCACCTTTTCCAGTTTTCCTCATCACATGATCTCTCCTCACCTGCATTTAAGTCTTCACCTGACTGCAAACAGGTGCTTAGTTATTGTACCTAGTAGCTGCATCTAGCTCTGAGCTCTCTTCAGCTATTTCGTTTGTATTAAGCTTTTGGATTACAAATTTTCAACCTGCTGTCTCCTGTGTTTTAGCAAGCAGTTGGTATTATTTACCAGAGGATTTTCCAGCCCTTACATCTACTTATCTGCTTATTTCTAACGACACGGATTCTCACCCTGCTCTAACAATCACTCTGTCTACACAGCCGTCAGAGCGCACTGCAGTTCCGCTCTCTACTATTCTCACTGAATCGGAGACCGGGTGCAACCTCAAACACCTACTTTAAGACAACTCCGGATACCAGCGGGACTTACTATTTCTCAGGGTGCAGTTGTAAGTTTGAACCTTACCTTCCGAACTTTGCATTCTAATATTTCAGCCGCACTGATTCGGCCCCTCCTCCATCATCTCTGACACTTCAGAGCCGCTTCCACACTGATCCGTCTGCTGAGCTGGAAACTGCTTTCTGCAGCACACCATGTCTCTGCCTGACCCGGACACTTACCCAAACTTGCAGTATACGCTTTCAGAGCGTTCCTCCTCCTTTATGCTGGTCAATTAGGATTACTACCTTACTCTACCTAACTAACCTAAGTAGGAATGTTATCCGCTTTGTAAGTGCTGCTGTGCAACTCCCTTATCCAACTACTGTTTTCACTTGCAAGCTTGAACTTTCTCTGTCAATATAGAGATCTGCTTCACAGATACTACGAAGCTTACCAATAAGTTGCACAGTCTAATATATACCTACTGAGGTTTTTCTCACTGAGAGATATATATATTTATTCAAATTAATTTCACTTTATAGCTCTTCGGTCTATGCATAATAATAGCCCGTCTGCTAAAGTGATACAAAACAACTATATTGTCTGCAGTTGCCATCTTGTACCTTTGCCACCCCTGGCCTTATAAAATAACTAAGCCTCATTATAGATCCAGCAGACCTGCCTAATATAGTATATAATCTGTCTCAAAGAGTGAATGAACTCACTCAAGGAATGAAGGAGTTAAAGGCTGAAAACGAGACCTTAAAAAAGGCTTTTAAGAACTTAGCCCCTCCTAAACCACAATCTACAGATGTTCCTATTGAACCTCATATATCCTCTCCTGAACCATTTAATGGTGATAGGTCTTTGTACCGCCAGTACAGAAACACTTGCTTGTTAACCTTCAATTTAAAGCCTCATACTTACCCAAATGACAGGGTGAAAGTACTAACTATGATCACCTATTTACGTGGGGAACCCCGCATCTGGGCTGACACTCTCTTTGAGTCCAATAGTCCCATCCTCTCTTCTCTACAATCATTCCTGGCGGTTATAGATGAGTTGTATTCAGACTCTAATCTACAGCTCACCGCTGAAACCAAGCTGAGGAAATTAAAACAAGCTAACAGGCCCGTTGAGTTTTACATAACAAACTTTAAACAATATGCTACTGACAGCCAATGGAATACTATAGCATTGAAGAACCAATTTCGCCTGGGCCTCTCAGACCAGGTGAAGGATGAGTTGGCTCGCACTGAGCTCCCAGACTCACTGGAAGGCCTTATAAGACTCTCAATGCAAATTGACCGGAGATTGAGAGAAAGAAGGTCTGAACGCCACTCGGGAGATTCCTTATATAAGAAAACCAGCACACCCAGTCATATACCTGTACCTCACACCTCAAGCTCTAACACTCCTGAAGCTATGGAGATTGGTTTCTTTCGTGGTCCTCTTTCTTCAGAAGAGAGATTCTGAAGAAAGTCTAGAGGCTTATGCATGTATTGTGGATCAGCTTCCCACTCTATAAGAGAGTGCACTTCATTAAGCAATAATAAAAATAGTAAGTTCTCTTCTAATTTGACTTCCATGATTGTGCTTGATAAACCTTCTCATTGCATTTTACCCCTCTCTCTACAGTGGGACAGCAAGCATATGAAGATAGAGGCCATTATTGACACAGGGGCTCAAGGAAACTATATTGATGCTTCCATTGTATTGAAAAATAAAATACCTCTGATTAAAAAATTGTCTCCTGTCTCTATTCGAGTAGTTGATGGTACAGAACTCACATCTGGTCTTATCATCCACCACACAATACCCATTTTGGTTACTACTCATGATCTACATCAAGAATACATCACGTTTGATGTTATTATGTCTCCACTTTTCACCTCGAAGAACATGTTAAGCATGTCAGCTGGATACTTTCTCGACTTCAAGTTCACCGTCTCTATGCTAAGTTGGAGAAAAGTGTTTTTCATACCACCAAAATAGATTTCCTTGGTTACACCATCGGACCAAACGGCATAAAGATGCAAGATAGTAAAGTGGATTCTGTAAAAAACTGGCCACAACCCACTACTAGAAAGGAGCTACAAAGGTTTCTTGGTTTCAGTAATTATAGAAAATTCATAAAATATTTCTCCCATGAAGTGAAACCTCTTACCAGACTTACCAGCACCTGCGTTCCTTTCCGTTGGAATGATGCCGCATCTGAAGCCTTCACATTACTTAAGGACTCATTTACTTCAGCCCCAATTCTACAGTTTCCTGATCCCTCTCTCCAATTTGTACTAGAAGTAAACTCCTCTGACTATGCTCTTGGAGCAGTTCTTTCTCAGAGGAAGAGCCTAACACAACCTCTTCATCCCGTGGTATTCTATTCCAAGATACTTTCTTCCGCTGAGATGAATTACTCCATTGGTGAGAAGGAGCTCCTGGCCATTAAAAGAGCATTTGAGAACTGGAGACATTTATTAGAGGGCACATCTCTTCCCATCCTGATTTATACAGATCATCGCAATTTAGAATTCCTACAAAGAAATAAAACACTCTCTAGCAGACAAGTTCGTTGGAGCTTACATTCCAGCAGATTTAATTATCAAATCATCTGCAGACCAGGCCCCAAAAACGGCAAGGCCGATGCACTCTCTAGAAGAGACCCAAGACCACCAAATACCCAAGAACCCACTTCTATCATACCAGCCGAGACATTCTACCAACATTTGAACCACAGGTACAATCCTCTCTACAAACCGATATGGAAATACCTTTCCAGCAACTCACATTACATGACAACTTGTACTTCCATGGAGAAAAGTTATACATTCCTGAAGATCTTAGAACTGATCTTATCAGGCAACACCATGAACCTCCACTCCTTGGACATCCTGGTGGCCGAATATGCTTTCCACCATTAAGAACTATATCCAAGCCTGCACGATATGCATTACTTCAAAAAAGGAAAAGAACAAACCCTATGGTCAACTTTTGCCTATCGAGATACCTGAAAGGCCATGGCTTCACATAGGCATGGATTTTTTAGTGGAACTGCCTACAAGCTCAAACTTTAACACCATTTTAGTGGTCACTGACATCCTGACTAAAATGGCACTATTCATTCCATTCCATAAATTGCCCACTTCCAGTGAAACTGCACAGCTCTTCTTGAATTCTTTTGTGCGCTTCCATGGTCTCCCAAGTATTATAACAACGGACAGAGGTACACAGTTCACCTCAAAGTTTTGGAAACATCTTTCACAGCATTTACAAATAGATCACCGTCTTAGTTCAGCATTCCATCCACAAACCAACGGACAAACAGAAAGGCTAAATCAATGGCTTGAGCAGTACCTTCGCTGTTACTGCTCCTATCACTAATCCAACTGGGCTCAATACCTATACATGGCTGAATTTGCTTATAATAATTCCATCAATAGTTCTACCAAGCTTTCACCATTCTATGCAAATTATGCATACCATCCAAATTTCAGGTTACTTAACAACCATCCAGCGAACTCTCCTTCGGTTGATGACCTCCTGCAAACTATAGCAGAGAACTTCCATTTTTTACGTCGGAACATTCAAAATGCCCAAGCCTCGTAAAAGAAGTATTATGACCTACGTACAAGACCTGCTCCCTCATATGCAGTTGGTGATAAGGTCTGGCTCTCCACGAAAAACATCAAAATGCCTCTTCCTTGTAAGAAACTTTCTGGTTTGTACATTGGTCCGTTCTCAATCACCCATATTGTCAATGCAAATGCAGTGACTCTTGAGCTGCCATCCTCCATACCTATCCACCCAACCTTTCATGTCTCGTTACTGAAGCCAGCAACTGACTCAACACCAAACTCAAGTGTTCTTCCTCCTCCGGCTCTGCCCTTGGACTCTGATTCTTTCGAAGTCCAAGACCTTCTTGACTCCAGGTTTATGAATGGCGAATTACAGTATTTAGTTCGTTGGAAGGGGTACTCCCCAGAAGATGACACCTGGGAACCTTATACCCACATTTCTGCCCCACGTCTTCTCTCTCGTTTCCATCGATACCCTAATCGTCCGAAGCATCAAGCCGAGGATCGGCTTCCTTGAAGGGGGGCGTATGTAAGGATTCCGGTCCACCTTTTCCAGTTTTCCTCATCACATGATCTCTCCTCACCTGCATTTAAGTCTTCACCTGACTGCAAGGATTGCTACCTTACTCTACCTAACTAACCTAAGTAGGAATGTTATCCGCTTTGTAAGTGCTGCTGTGCAACTCCCTTATTCAACTACTGTTTTCACTTGCAAGCTTGAACTTTCTCTGTCAATATAGAGATCTGCTTCACAGATACTACGAATCTTTCCAATAAGTTGCACAGTCTAATATATACCTACTGAGTTTTTCTTACTGAGAGATATATATATTTATTCAAATTCATTTCACTTTATAGCTCTTCGGTCTATGCATAATAATAGCCCGTCTGCTAAAGTGATACTGTCAGAGTATTTCAGTTATGCTGCTTTTCCTTTAAGGTGTACTAACCAATCACAGGTACACACTCCCTTTATCACACCTGCTCACACCCCCAAGCTTTGCTTAGTAATTTGTAAAACTCCCTGAGAGACATACTTGTTCCTGAGCTAACTACCAATTTAACTATACTTTAAACAACCTAAAGATTTCAAAGTACTATTCAACTATTTCTATCTGTGTGAGCAAACCTAATCTAATCCTTTCAGAGTGTTTATTTATATTTCAGACTGATTCAGCCTTTCTGTTTCATCTCTCCCTGAACCGGATGCCTGCAGTTTTCACAGACTTCCAGCTGCACTCAGCTAATCAGACTGCAGCCTGTTCCACATTTTCACAGACTGATTTACCTAACTAAGGAGTGTAATATCCAATCTCATCAAAGGTAACTCTCAAAACTTGTTCCATAATTGTTTCAGCTTTAATATTGTCAGAAATCCTTCTGAGCTCTGGATAAGTGATTGTGGTGACATCACACTCCAAACACCGCGCCTCTCTCCCTCAACACAGGATCTCATCTCTGCATGTCAGCTGCAGCTTCAACTGAAGGGAGACAAGCATATCTGATCTGGTTAGTTAACTAAAGTATAAGATTTCTATGTCTAATGACTGTATGACTACTACTTGCATTTATTCCTGAACTACAAAGTACCTTGCTAACTTACTAATTTCCTGTGCTGTTTGTATCTGACTGTTAGCTAAACAGTTCAGAATTCTACCAATATTAAAAGGCTTAATTTACACCAAATCAACCTGGTGTCACTTCACATAGTGTTCACTTTCTGATTTGGTGTTACAAAACACAATTTTATTGTCTTTAAATTTAACAGTTACTCAAGTTAATACTGTTAATGTTGCATATTACTAAGCCTGAAAAAGAAAAGTAAGCTGGTTAAAGTTATGGATCCAGCTGAATTACCCCAGGTTGTTTATAATTTGAGTCAGAAAATCGACCAGATGGGGCAAGCTATTAGAGACTTACAAGTGGAGAATAAAGTGTTAAAGGATATGTTCAAGGACAATAGAGAACAAAGATTTCCTACACCTGAACCACAAGTGAGTTTGCCAGAAGCATTTTCTGGTGACAGAAGGAATTACAGACAGTTTAAAAATGCATGTTATCTATTGTACAACCTAAAGCCTCTCACTTATCCCACTGATAGAGTGAAGGTTCTTACCACTGTATCATATTTAAGAGCAGAGCCTAGGAAATGGGCTGATCAATTATTTGAAACCAATTCACCTATACTAAATTCATTAACAGATTTTTTTAATTCATTGGATGAATTGTATACAGATACAGATGTACAACTAACAGCTGAACTTAAAATGAGACAACTAAAGCAAGGGAAGAAGCCTATTGAAGATTACACCGCATAATTCAAGTTGCATGCTTCTGATTCCTCTTGGAGTATGATTTCTTTAAGAAATCAGTACAGGTTAGGGTTATCCGAAAGTATAAAGGATGAACTCTCTCGTATAGAAATGCCCAATACTTTAGAAGCTATGATTAAGGTAGCCACACAGATAGACAGAAGACTGAGAGAAAGAAAGGCAGAAAGAATGCAGACAGAAACAACACCACGATCTCATGCATCTTCTTATTCTCCAACTACTACTATCAGTTCAGAAACCATTACTCCTATGGAAATTGGAGTGATTAAAGGGCCGCTTACCCCAGAGGAGAGGATGAGAAGAAGATCTAAACAACTGTGTATGTACTGTGCCAGCCCTAACCATACCGTTTCTGAATGCCCAGTTCTTCGCAAGAATAAGAAGAGTAAGTTAATCATGTTACATAATTCACACTATAGTAACAGTTCAACAGCTTACTGTAACCTCTCTCTTTTACTACAGTGGGACCTTAGAAGATTGGAGACAACTGCCATCATTGATTCGGGTGCCTTTGGCAATTTCATTGATGCTACTATAGTAACAAAAAATAAAATTCCAACTGTTTTGAAAAAGATACCGGTGTCCCTCAAAGTTATTGATGGTTCAACACTAACAGAAGGTCCAGTCACACACCACACTGTCCCACTACTTGTACTTACACCCGAAGGACATACAGAATACATCACCTTTGATGTCATACCTTCTCCTCATTTTCCAATTATTTTAGGGGTTCATTGGTTACAACTTTATAATCCCACAATAGATTGGTCTACATTTAAGTTATCTTTACACTCTGCATATTGTAAGAATACTTGTTATCCTCAACAATCTATCATGCTAACTTCTACTGAAGAATTTAACATCCCAAAAGTTTATAATGAGTTTGCAGATGTCTTTAGCAAAACCGAAGCTGAATCTTTACCTCCCCATAGGGTATACAATTGCCCTATAGAACTAATACCAGGTTCCACCCTACCAGTTGGCCATTTATACCCATTAAGTCAAGCCAAACTCGATTATTTAAAACAATACTTACAAGATAACCTTAAAAAAGGTTTCATTAGACCATCTTCATCCCCAACAGCAGCAGGTATGTTCTTTGTGACAAATAAGGATTCTAGTTTGAGACCAATAATTGATTACAGAGAGCTAAATAAACGAACCGTTAAAAACCGATATCCGTTACCATTAATTCCGGAACTAATTGAAAGACTTACCACTGCGAAGATTTTCACAAAGCTTGACCTGCGCGGCGCTTACAATTTAATTCGCATTAGAGAAGGTGACGAATGGCTAACTGCTTTCCGAACCAGGTATGGTCTGTATGAATATTTAGTGATGCCATTCGGCCTTTGTAATGCGCCCGTAGCCTTCCAACATTTCATTAACAACATTTTTCGTGACTTACTGGATATATGCATAGTCGTTTACCTAGACAACATTCTCATTTACTCCAACAATATGACAGATCACATCAAACATGTACGTTGGGTGCTTGCCAGATTAAAAGTACATAAATTATATGCTAAATTTGAAAAATGTTCATTCCACAAATCAACAATTTCATTTTTAGGTTATACAATTTCCTCCTCAGGAATTCAGATGCAAACCGAAAAGGTAGATTCCGTTAGAGACTGGCCAGTACCAACCAATAAAAAAGAACTACAGAGATTCTTAGGCTTCACTAATTACTATCGCAAATTTATTAGAGATTTTTCTGGGATAGTAAAACCACTCACGCAACTCACCGGCTCCACAGTATCATTCCATTGGACCCAGAAACATACTGAAATATTTCAACATTTAAAAAATCGATTCATCTCAGCACCAATCTTAAGATTTCCAAATGTAAATTTACAATATGTTTTGGAGGTAGACTCATCAGACTACGCAATCGGTGCCATTCTATCACAACGTACTTCAGAAAGCTCCCCACTTCATCCTGTATCCTTTTTCTCCAAGATTATGTCTCCTGCTGAAAAGAACTATACCATCGGTGATAAAGAACTACTAGCTATTAGGAGGGCACTAGAATTTTGGAGACATCTCTTGGAGGGAGCCCAGCATCCCATATTAATTTATACGGATCACAAGAACTTACAATACCTCCAAAATAACAAAACACTGTCCTCACGTCAGGTGCGATGGAGTTTATACTTTTCTAGATTTGACTTTCACATCTTTTACAGACCTGCTAACAAAAATGGAAAGGCTGCTATTATACCAGCAGAAAAATTAATTGGTTTCACTTCAGATCTCTTAACAGAAATAAGAAATTCCTCAGCTCCTGTTGAACAAGTTCATAACAAAAACATCAAGCAAAAAGATGGTGTTTACTACTATAATGATCGAATATTCTTACCAACTGACTTACGTTTAAAGATTCTAAACGAACATCATGACACTCCTTTAGCAGGACATCCAGGGGTAAATAGGACTCTGGAACTAATTTCCAGGAATTACTGGTGGCCTCACATGAAGGATACAATCAAGGAATACATTAAAAGTTGTGTAATATGTCAGATCTCAAAAAATGACCGGTCAACACCTTATGGACTGCTTATGTCCCTCCCAGTTTCGAATTCTCCATGGCAGCAGATTGGTATAGATTTTATTGTAGAGTTACCACCTTCCAATAACCAGAATACCATCATGGTTGTTATTGATACATTCACCAAAATGGCACATTTTTTACCATATCACAAAATTCCATCATCATCTGAAACTGCTACTCTCTTCTTGAATCATATCCTAAAATTACATGGGGTACCTTCCGTAATTATTTCTGATAGAGGGTCTCAGTTTACGTCCCGTTTCTGGAAAGACCTATGCAAAGCCTTAAATATTCAACACCATTATACAACATCATATCACCCTCAAGCGAATGGACAGACTGAGAGAGTGAATCAGTGGCTCGATGAATACCTCCGCTGTTTCTGTTCATGTCAACAAGATTGGACAAAATACTTACCTTATGCAGAATTTGCATATAACAACTTAACAAGCACCTCTACAAAGATGACCCCGTTCTATGCAAATTATGGGTACCATCCCAGCTTCACTTCTTTATCTTCAACACCAGCAGACTCACCTATGGTGGATGAACTAAAGAACACCCTATTAGAAAACTTCCGTATCATCAAAGAATATATTGGAAAGGCGCAAAATTCCCAGAAATTTTACTATGACTTGAGACATAGGAAACCACCAGAATATAAAATAGGTGATCAAGTATGGTTGTCGACGAAGAATCTGAAGTTTCATCTGCCAAGTAAAAAGTTCACTCAGAAATATTGTGGTCCTTTCCTTATCACTAAAGTGGTAAATGTCAATGCTGTCACGTTACAGCTTCCGACAACCATGAAGATCCACCCCACTTTCCATGTTTCTCTGTTGAAACCCTACCATCCCACTAGGTCTTCTGTTCCCCTATTGCCCACAACGTTGGTACCATCTGAAAATGATGTCTTTGAAGTTGAAAGGATCTTGGATTCCCGAATGTCCGGTGGGGTTCTCCAATATCTAATTAGATGGAAAAACTTCACAGAGGAGGAGGATAGTTGGGAACCATCTAGCAATCTTTCTGCATCTAGATTGGTATCCCTTTTCCATCGTCGCAACCCAGCTTTTCCTTTAAGGTGTACTAACCAATCACAGGTACACACTCCCTTTATCACACCTGCTCACACCCCCAAGCTTTGCTTAGTAATTTGTAAAACTCCCTGAGAGACATACTTGTTCCTGAGCTAACTACCAATTTAACTATACTTTAAACAACCTAAGGATTTCAAAGTACTATTCAACTATTTCTATCTGTGTGAGCAAACCTAATCTAATCCTTTCAGAGTGTTTATTTATATTTCAGACTGATTCAGCCTTTCTGTTTCATCTCTCCCTGAACCGGATGCCTGCAGTTTTCACAGACTTCCAGCTGCACTCAGCTAATCAGACTGCAGCCTGTTCCACATTTTCACAGACTGATTTACCTAACTAAGGAGTGTAATATCCAATCTCATCAAAGGTAACTCTCAAACCTTGTTCCATAATTGTTTCAGCTTTAATATTGTCAGAAATCCTTCTGAGCTCTGGATAAGTGATTGTGGTGACATCACACTCCAAACACCGCGCCTCTCTCCCTCAACACAGGATCTCATCTCTGCATGTCAGCTGCAGCTTCAACTGAAGGGAGACAAGCATATCTGATCTGGTTAGTTAACTAAAGTATAAGATTTCTATGTCTAATGACTGTATGACTACTACTTGCATTTATTCCTGAACTACAAAGTACCTTGCTAACTTACTAATTTCCTGTGCTGTTTGTATCTGACTGTTAGCTAAACAGTTCAGAATTCTACCAATATTAAAAGGCTTAATTTACACCAAATCAACCTGGTGTCACTTCACATAGTGTTCACTTTCTGATTTGGTGTTACAAAACACAATTTTATTGTCTTTAAATTTAACAGTTACTCAAGTTAATACTGTTAATGTTACAGATACAAAACAACTATATTGTCTGCAGTTGTGATTTTGTACCTTTGCCACCCCTGGCCTTACAATTTGTGTCCTAATCCTAAAAATGATGCAGAAAATTCTTTACATTCTTTGGATGTTGTCAGAGCTTTGAAATATTATGTTGCTGCCACTAAAGATTTCAGAAAGACTTGTAGTTTGTCATTTTTACTGGTTCACGGAAGGGTCAGAAAGCTTCAGCTATTTCTTTAGCTTCTTGGTTAAAACTTCTGATTTACAAAGCTTATTTGGAAGCGGGTCAGTCTCGGCTTCAGATAATTACTGCTCATTCTACAAGATCAGTTGCCACATGTTGGGCGTTCAAGAATGAGGCTTCAGTTGATCAAATCTGCAAAGCAGCCACTTGGTCTTCTTTGCATACTTTTACCAAATTTTACCATTTTGATGTTTTTGCCTCTTCAGAAGCAGCTTTTGGTAGAAAGGTTCTTCAGGCAGTGGTCACCCATTGATTCTGTTACCTAAAAAAAATTCTTTAGGTTTTTTAGTTATTAAAATACTTTATTTTGGTTATTATTTTCAGCGAAAAAAGCTGTTTATATTTTATCCCTCCCTTTTTATTTTGTTACTCATGGTCTTCCACATCTTGGGTATTATATCCCATAAGTAACAATTCATGGATTCTTGCCACCTATATGAAAGAAAACATCATTTATGTAAGAATAAGAGATAAGCGCAATACCAGAAACGAACAACATCTCATCAGCTAGTTCTATGGCGATTTACCACCCAGAAGCAGCCTCCTTTAGACCAGTGTGCTTTTCACAGAAGAAAACTTTCCTGAAGTATATCAGTCTGATCCCGCCAAGTAAGGTCAGTCCAGCCCCGAAATACCAGGCAATTCTCCTCTGAACAAGGAACATGACAACCCCAGATGTTCGTTCCTGGTAGAGCGCTTCTCTCTTTGTATGCAGATCATTTATGTAAGAACTTACCTGATAAATTCATTTCTTTCATGTTAGCGAGAGTCCACGAGGTCCTCTCCCTATTATGGATTGTTTTTAACATAGCACATCTTTTTTCTGTTCTTTTTTTATGTCCTTTTCATACTCTTTCTTTTACACCTCACTTCTTGGCTATACGTTAAACTGATATATGAGTGAGGTGGGTGGGTATTTATAGGCTTTGAGGTTTCGGAAACTTTGCCTCCTCCTGGTAGAAATGTATATCCCCATATGTAACAAATTGTGGACTCTCGCCACCATGAAAGAAATGAATTTATCAGGTAAATTCTTACATAAATTATGTTTTCAGAATATGCTACTGTACTTGGGGAACATATCTGGTAAATATCAATTTGATCTGTGTCATGGCTTTGTTGCAATAGCACTTATAAATTAGCATCACATTAAAGTCTATGGGCATTACATTTTGTCATTCACCCTTGTCATTCCATATTAAGCAGCTATAATTCCACTTAATCTCACTTTCAGAATATGGTACTGTACTTGGGGAATATATCTGGTAAATATATACTTAATATGTCTCATAGTTTTGTTGCTATAGCACTTTAAAGTTTACATCCCATTAAAGTCTATTGGCATTCATTCACCCTTGTCATTCCATAATAAGCAGCTATAATTCCACTTAATCTCACATTCTGAATATGATACTGTACTTGAAGAATATATCTGGTAAATATCTATTTTATATTTCTCATAGTTTGGTTACTATAACACGTTACTGTAAATCCCATTAAAGTCTATGGGCATTCCATTTTGTCATTCACCCTTGTCATTCCACAGAAAGCAGCTATCATCCCTCATAATCTCACTTTCAATATATGATACTGTACATATCTTGGGTGACCATATTGCCACTTTAAAAAGGGATACACATGAAAAATACATATGTCAGGGTTCTTATACAGTACATTTTTTTAAACAGCCCTGGAAAAAGCCCTGACGTATGTATTTTTCATATGTGTCCCTTTTTAAAGCGGCAATATGGTCACCCTAAACTTATCTGATAAATATCTATTTGATATGTCTAGTAGTTTTGTTGCTATAGCACTTTTAACTTTACATCCCATTAAAGTCTATGGACATTCCATTTTGTCATTCACCCTTGTCATTCCATAGAAAACAGATATAATGCCTCATACTCTCACTTCCAGAATATGCTACTGTATTTTGGGAACATATCTGGTAAATATCTATTTGATATGTCTTATGGTTTCTATAGCATGTTTAACTTTACATCCCATTAAAGACTATCAGGCCCATTTATCAAAGGGCTTGCGGA
Source organism: Bombina bombina (assembly GCF_027579735.1). Taxonomy (NCBI): domain Eukaryota; kingdom Metazoa; phylum Chordata; class Amphibia; order Anura; family Bombinatoridae; genus Bombina; species Bombina bombina. Next base: position 1,585,484,990 of record NC_069499.1, read on the forward strand.
CCTGATCCGACACTGCGGATCAGGTCCGCAAGACCTCGCTAAATGCGGAGAGCAATACGCTCTCCGCATTTAACATTGCACCAGCAGCTCACAAGAGCTGCTGGTGCAACGCCGCCCCCTGCTGACTCGCGGCCAATCGGCCGCCAGCAGGGAGCTGTCAATCAACCCGATCGTATTCGATCGGGTTGATGTCCGGCGATTCCTGTCCGCCTGTTCAGAGCAGGCGGACAGGGTTATGGAGCAGCGATCTTTAGACCGCTGCTTCATAAGTTGTGTTTCTGGCGAGTCTGAAGACTCGCCAGAAACACGGCCCTTCAAGCTCCATACGAAGCTTGATAAATGGGCCTGCTAGTCATTTTATGTTGTCTTTCACCATTGTCATTCCATAGAAAACAGATATAGTCTCATGTAATCTCACTTTTAGAATGTGCTACTGTACTTTGGGAATTTATTTGGTAAATATCTATTTTATATGTCTCATATATTTGTTTGGTTAGTATCTTTAACTTTACATCCCATTAAACTCTATGGTCATTACATTTTGTCATTCACCCTTGTCATTGCATAGAAATCAGATATAATCCCACTTTAAAAATATGCTACTGTACTTGGGGAACATATCTTGTAAATATCTACTTGATATGTTTCATAGTTTTGTTGCTATAGCACTTTTAAGTTTACATCCCATTAAAGTTTATGGGATTTTCATTTTGATATTCACCCTTGTCATTCCATGGAACGTAGCAATAATCCCACATAATCTCACAATATGCTACTGTATTTGGGAAACATATCTGGTAAATATTTACTTGCTATGTCCCATGTTGCTATATCACTTTTAACTTTACATCCATTAAAGTCTATGGGCATTCCAATTTGTCATTCACCTTTGTCATTTCATAGAAAGCAGCTATAATCCCATGTAATCTCACTTTCAGAATATGCTTCTGTACCTGGGGAACAGATATGGTAACTATCTACTTAATATGCCTCATAGTTTTGTTGCTATAGCACTTTTAAGTTTACATCCTATTAAAATCTAGGGGCATTTTGTCATTCACCTTTGTCATTCTATAGAAAGCAGCTATAATCCCATGAAATCTCACTTTCAGAATATGCTTCTGTACCTGGGGAACATATATGGTAACTATCTACTTAATATGTCTCATAGTTTTGTTGCTATAGCACTTTTAAGTTTACATCCTATTAAAGTCTATAGGCATTTTGTCATTCACCCTTGTCATTCCATAGAAATCAGATATAATCCCACATAATCTCACTTTCAGAATATGCTAATGTACCTGGGGAACATATCTGGTAAATATCTACTTGATACGTCTCATAGTTTTGTTACTATAGCACTTTTAAATTTACATTCCATGCAGTCTAAGGGCATTCAATTTTGTCATTCACCCTGTCATTCCTTTTAGTACACCCCCTGAAATTGCCAGCTCTCTTCTGCAAAGCTCCCCCCTGCTCTCTTGTAACCAGGTGATGTGAAAATTTAGACCAAATAGGTTCATGCCAGGTGGAGAAATCACAGAGACCAGACCAAAGTATCCAGACAATGGTTAACCGGGCGGATCTTTTATTTACTGCTAGCAGGACTTCTATTACAGACAGACGAGAGGCAAGCTCTTGCTACGTTTGCTATCAATGTACTCTCTCAAACTTAACAAATTCCCCTTTTCCTCTTTTTGACCACCATCTCTCACAACCTCACATCACTCCCTACAACTCATCCTCCATCTAACCCTCACAGCACTACCTTACAACTCTCCCACCATCTAACCCTCACACCAAGCTTCACAGAAGCATTAAGTCATTAGATCAGCAACATCTCTTAAAACTCTGATCAATCTATTTGTCACTACAACTCCACTCTTACTTCGGTCCTTGGCAATTTAGCACCTCCACCATTACTAGAAGTCACCCACTCAGCCCTGGCATTCTCCTCTGACACGCTACCTACGCAAATGTTACCGCACTGCTGAGCGACATGGGAGGAAATCTTGGTGTTCAGCTGACTTTCTTCACTACAAGTTCATCTTGAACTTCTTCTACTCTACACTTAACCTCTCTAAGCAAGACTACTTCTCTACTCTTATGTCTACTCTTTCTTCAATCCCAAAACATCTCTTCTCCACTTTTAATAACCTCTGCCATTCCCCACCTCCTACTATAACTTCTCTCTCTGCAAGATTTTGCCAGCCACTTAAAGTGATGGTAAATCCTAGTGTTTGTGAAACGCTAGGATTTACCATTGGAACAAATAAAGGGTACTTTCAGTCATGAAGTATAAAATACTTCATGCTGAAAGTTCTTTTATTTGTTTGCAGCTTTCGCTGCACTCAGCTGCTAAGGCAGCCCACGGCAGAACGCCTCTCAGCCAAATAGCGTTTGACTTTATTTGTTCCATTGGTATATCTTAGCGTTTCACAAACTCTAGGATTTACCATCACTTTAAACAACAAAATTAATTCAGAAACTAAATTTTCTCTCAACATACTACCAGTCTCCAACCTTCTCAACAGCTCATAATCATTCAAAACCAACAAACTCACAAATGAATCTCCTTTGCCCCTGTTACGGAGAAAGAAGTTTCTGTCCTCTCACCTCCCTACCTCTCCCCTCAATCCCATCCCTGCACAGCTACCCCCCTTCTCTTTTACCCTTACCCCTATCTTCACACACACACATCTTCAACCTTTCCTTCAACACCTGTATAGTTTCCTCTTCTCTAACACATGCACTAATCACACCTATCCTCAAAAAAAATCTCTAGATCCTACCTCCTCATCCAACTACCGCCTTATTTCCCCACTCCTATTGCCTCAAAACTTTTTGAAAAGCTAGTATATACACATTTAGCACATTTCCTCACATTAAACTCCTTCCTTGACCCACTGCAATCTGGATTTTGCCCCAACACTCCACAGAGACAATCATCATCAAGGTTTCTAATGACCTACTTACACCTAAATCAAAAGGCCACTTCTCTTTACTAATCCTTGATGCGTCTGCAGTCTTTGACACTGTTGACCACCCTCTTTTGCTCCGAACCCTCCAATCCTTCGGTATTTGCGAAACAGCCCTCTCGTTGTTCTCCTCTTACCAATCTAACCATACTTTTAGTGTAGCCTTCTCTGTCTCTTCCTCTGTCCCTCTACAACTTTCTGTTAGGGTACCTTTCTACACCAGACCTATGCCCTTCCTTGTTAACTCATGTCACTAACACTGAGGGGTTTAGTGTGTGTGGAACTCAGAATGCAGGAACAGATACACAGAACAATGAAAGTCTTTCTAATGACACAGTGAGTCCACGGATCATCTCTATTGGGAATATCACTCCTGGCCAGCAGGAGGAGGCAAAGAGCACCAGAGCAAATACCTCTCTTCCCTCCAACCCCAGTCATTCTCTTTGCCTACGTTAAGAGCAAGGAGGTGGTAAAGTTTAGGTGTCTGGAAGAAGATTCTGCAATCAAGATTTTATTATTTTTTCAGCAGTGCAAGTTTGTTCTGCTTTTTCCTGGGGTTTAGCCGTAGCCCATGTCAGTCTCTTCAGTAGAGCAGTGGTGGCTTTAAGCAATTGGCAACTTGTGGGGTATAATCCTCACTGAGCCTCCCGAATGATTATTGCTGCCCTAACTTGAAAGCCTGATGTAGATCACTCAGTCTTTTCCTTTTTCCACAGGTCCATGTGAGGGAGGATACCTCTCAAACCTAGTGAGCTGCCCTGCTGCCAGGCAGATTACATAGAGGTAAGTGCTAAGTTTATTTTTCTAGGAAGCAATACAGAAAAATATTGGCACTTTAACTGTTTATCTGTTGGGACATTAGACTCATTTTCCTATTCTAGGTCATAGGACAATGGGAGGCAGTTTGTGCAGGCACTGGGGACGAGAGGAGAAGGGACTATAGACTTAGTTCTTTTTTATTATGAGGTTACGGTGGTTATACTTTCTGCAGTTTTACTTTCATATTTAATGCTGGCCAGGAGGTTCTGGTGGTGACGCCCATGATGGGCGGGTCTGTTCTAGAAGCGGCAAAGAATTTGCACGCTTTTTCCTTCCTATTCATTTCCGGAGGTTCGGAGGTGTCCCTTCTAGTTGCGGTTCCGCTTTTCTGCTAGGCGGTTTCCGGATACAGTGCGGAGCAGCTCTGGTTGAGTCAGGATATTTCTATTACTGAGGGGACAGTTCTTTTCTCCGGCGGTCTGCAGGACAGGTAGGCACCTCAGCAGGGCTGGCTGAGGCGTAGAGGCTGTCAGAGGTGGTATAACAGGTTTTTTTGTGACACAATATAAAAAGTTACCGTTTAAAATTTAAAGGGACAGTACCGTTTTTTGTGATATAAGTTTAAAGACAAATAAAAGTATTTTATTTTTCATTTGGCTAATCTTTGGGTAAAGATTGACCAAGATGCCCTCCAGAATGTTGCTTATGTGCTTTATGTTTTGATGCTAATGTGGAACCACCAATCCCTTTCTGTTCCTCATGTATTGAGAGAACATTGAATTACAGGTATAAACTTTTTGAATCTGAGCCAGCATTGTCTAAGGAGGATGCTGTTCAGGGGTCTCTGTTCAAGATATGCTGCAGTCTCCTCAAATGTCCCAAATTTTATCGTCCACACATGCAGTGCCCTGCGCTTCCTTACAAACTCCGGTTGGAGTTTCATTGCAAGACATCGCTACCCTTATGTCTTCTGCGGTAACAGATGCGCTGTCTGCTTTTCCCATGCTGCAGGGAAAGCGCAAGAGGAAATCTAAGGATTTAGGGAGTAAGGTTTCTGACACAGTCGTAGGTGTTCCTAATGTTCCTTCCCAGAAATCTGAGGAGGAAGATACTTCGGTGGCATCTGAGGGGGAAATCTCAGACTCACAGTTTATCGCCTTCTTCTGATGCTGAAGTGGTATCATTTAGATTTAAGCTGGAGCACCTCCGTTTGTTACTTAAGGAGGTTTTGGCTACCTTGGACGACTCTGACACTACTGTCGTAGTCAATTCTAAGAATTCTAGTAAACTTAACAAGTATTTTGATGTACCTTCCATGGTGGAGGTTTTTCCGGTACCAGATCAGGCCACAGAGATTATTGCTAGGGAATGGGAGAGACCAGGTATCCCTTTTTCTCCATCTCTAATTTTTAAGAAGATGTTTCCTATTGCTGACTTTATCAAGGAGTCTTGGCAGACGGTCCCCAAGGTGGAAGGGGCAATTTCCACTTTGGCTAAGAGAACTACTATTCCCATAGAGGATAGCTGTACCTTTAAGGATCCTATGGATAAGAAGTTGGAGGGGTTGCTTAAAAAGATGTATGTACACCAGGATTTGCAATGGCAACCTGCGGTGTGTATTGCTACTGTCACCAGCATGGCGGCATACTGGTTTGATGTGCTGTCTGATTCTATTCAGAAGAAGAAATCCAGGATAGGATCAAGGCCCTAAAGTGGGCCAATTCCTTTATTACAGATGCTTCTCTACAGGTTATTAAGTTGGGAGCTAAGATTTCGGGTTTTGCCGTCCTGGCCCGCAGAGCCTTATGGTTAAAGTCCTGTTCTGCGGATGTTTCATCCAAGTCTAAGCTGTTGGCAATTCCCTACAAGGGTAAGACCTTGTTTGGGCCAGGCTTGGCTGAAATTATTTCTGACATTACAGGAGGAAAGGGTCATTTCCTCCCTCAGGATAAGAGGAATAAGCAGAAGGGACAGCAGAGTAATTTTCGTTCCTTTCGGAACTTCATGGGTATGTCTTCCTCTCCCTCTGCCAAGCAAGATCAGTCCAAGCCTTCCTGGAGGACCAACCAGTCTTAGAACAAGGGGAAGCAATCTAAGAAGCCAGTTAATGACTCAAAGTCATCATCGATCTTGTGGAGGGTAGACTTTCCTTCTTCGCTCAAGCCTGGGATGTTCAAGCCTGGGTTCTAGTTTTGTGTCCCAGGGATACAAACTAGAGTTCAAGACCTTTCCTCCCAGGGGCAGGCTTCTGCTCTCAAGATTATCTGTAGACCAGATAAAAAGAGAGGCGTTCTTACGCTGTGTCCGAGACCTTTCCGATCTGGGAGTGATATTGCCTATTCCAAGACAGGAACAGGGTCTGGGATTTTACTCCAATCTGTTCATGGTTCCCAAAAAGGAGGGAACTTTCAGACCAATTTTAGACCTCAAAAGTCTAAACAAGTTCCTCAGAGTACCGTCCTTTAAGATGGAAACTATTCGTTCCATTCTTCCCTTGGTTCAAGAGGGTCAATTCATGATAACAGTAAATTTAAAGGACACGTACATGCATGTTCCCATCCACAGGGATCATCACAAGTTTCTGAGGTTCGTGTTTCTAGACAAACACTTCCAGTTTGTGGCTCTTCCATTTGGCCTTACCACGGCTCCCAGAATTTTTTCAAAGGTCCTGGGTTCCCTGTTGGCAGTGCTCTGGTTACGGGGCATTGCAGTGGCGCCTTATCTACAAGGAGATGTTGTTATCCTTCCTGCGTTCTCACAGATGGAAGGAGAATTTGGGAAAGAGTTCCTTAAAGGGACACTGAACCCAAATTTTTTTCTTTTGTAATTTAGATAGAGCATGGAATTTTAAGAAACTTTCTTATTTACTCCTATTATCAATTTTTCTTCGTTCTCTTGCTATCATTATTTGAAAAAGAAGGCACCTAAGGTTTTTTTTGGTTTCAGTACTCTGGACAGCACTTTTTTATTGGTGGATGAATTTATCCACCAATCAGCAAGCACAACCCAGGTTGTTCACCAAAAATGGGCCGGCATATAAACTTACATTCTTGCATTTCAAATAAAGATACAAAGAGAATGAAGAAAATTTGATAATAGGAGTAAATTAGAAAGTTGCTTAAAATTTCATGCTCAATCTGAATCACGAAAGAAATATTTTGGGTACAGTGTCCCTTTAATTCCAGACACAAGGGTAGTGTTCTTGGGAACCATAATAGATTCCCTATCAATGAAAAATTTTCTGACAGAGGTCAGAAAATAAAAGATCTTCGACTCTTCTCAGGCCCTTCAGTCTGCTCCTCAGCCGTTAGTGGCTCAGTGTATGGAGGTGATCGATCTGATGGTAGCTACCATGGACATCATTCCGTTTGCCCGGTTCCATCTCAGACCTCTGCAGTTATGCATGCTCAGGCAGTGGAATGGGGATTATGCAGACCTGTCTCTGCATATTCTTCTGGATCAGGCGACAAGAGACTCTCTTCCTTGGTGGTTGTCTCAGAATCATCTCTCCCAGGGAACCTGCTTTCGCAGACCCACCTAGGTGATAGTAACGACGGACGCCAGCCTGCTGGGATGGGGAGCAGTCTGGGGCTCTCTAAAGGCTCAGGGGACATGGACGTGGGAGGAGCCTGTTCTCCCCATAAACATCCTAGAGCTGAGGGCAATCTTCAATGCTCTTCTGGCCTGGCCTCAGTTAGCTTCAGACCAGTTTATCAGGTTCCAGTCGGACAACATAACCTCAGTGGCTTACTCCAACCATCAGGGAGAAACTCAGAGTTCCTTGGCCATGACAGAGGTAGCCAAGATTATTTAGTGGGCAGAGACCCACAACTGCTGTCTATCTATGATCCACATTCCAGGAGTGGACAATTAAGAAGCGGATTTTCTGAGCAGACAGATTTTTCACCTGGGAGAGTGAGAACTCCACCCGGAGGTGTTTTCAAACTTGATTCTCAAGTGGGGACAGCCGGAGCTGGATCTCATGGCATCTCGACAGAATGCCAAGCTCCCGAGGTACGGGTTGAGGGCGAGGGATCCTCAGGCTGTACTGATAGATGCTCTGGTGGTCCCTTGGAATTTCGGTCTAGCATATCTATTTCCCCCGTTCGCTCTTCTTCCTTGGGTCACTGCTCGAATCAAACAGGAGAGGGCGTCGGTCATCCTCACTGCACTGGCATGGCCTCGCAGGATTTGGTATGCAGATCTAGTGGATATGTCATCTCTTCCACCTTGGAGACTTCCATTGAGGAAGGACCTTCTACTTCAACTGCCCTTCCTTCATCCAAATCTGATTTCGCTGAAGCTGACTGCTTGGAGATTAAACGCTTAATTCTATCTAAGCGCAGGTTTTCGGAGTCGGTTATTGAGACTTTGATTCAGGCTCGTAAGCCTGTAACCAGGAAAATTTACCATAAGATCTGGCGTAAATATCTGTATTAGGTATTCCAATTCTCTCATCAATATCCGGATTGTACCATAGAGTACCACCCATACTAAGACACTTGGCCTATCAGGTCATTCATTGCCAGACGTTTTTAGGTGCACCAGGTCATTTTTACTTTTATTTTTATTATTTTTTCAGATTTTATGTCATTTTCTACATTTCGTTATTGTAACATGGATCCATGATTATTTATGAATGTGTAATATATCTTTTTGACTGTATGTTTTAGAAGATCACTGATATTTTTAACCGATTGTGTGGAATAAATATTGATATACATTTTTAACTTGTATACCCATTTTAGCATATATCTTTTGTACATTCACTCCATAACTACTAGTAGGAGGACCCACATTGTGGGCTACAGTTGTCCCCCTTTCCCTTCCTCAGCCTACTTTGGCGCTCACCTCCACCCCCTATCGTAAATATCTGTATTGGTGTGAATCCAGAAACTACTCTTGGAGTAGAGTTCGGATTCCTAGAATTTTGTCTTTTCTCCAAGAGGGTTTGGAGAAGGGTTTATCTGCTAGTATTTTGAAGGGTCAAATATCTGCCTTGTCTATTTTGTTGCATAAATGTCTGGCGGATGTACCAGACGTGCAATCTTTCTGTCAGGCCTTGGTCAGAATCATGCCTGTGTTCAAACCTGTTACTCCTCCCTGGAGTCTTAACCTTGTTATTAAAGTTCTTCAGCAGGCTCCGTTTGAGCCTATGCATTCCTTAGATATTAAGATGGTATCTTGGAAAGTTTTGTTTCTTGTTGCAATTTCTTCTGCTCATAGAGTCTCAGTGCTCTCAGCGTTGCAGTGTGAATCTCCTTACCTTATGTTTCATTCGGATAAGGTAGTTCTGCATACTCCGTTAGGGTTTCTCCCTAAGGTGGTTTCGAATAGGAACATTAATCAGGAAATTGTTGTTCCTTCTTTGTGTCCTAACTCTTTTCATATAGATTGTCTGCTGCACAACCTTGATGACGCGCGTGCATTTACAGGCTACTAAGGATTTTCGCCTGTCTTCTGCTTTGTTTTTTTTTTTTTCCGGGAAACTCAAGGGTCAGCAAGCTACGGCTACTTCTCTTTCTTTGTGGTTGAAGAGTATAATTTGTTTGGCTTATGAAACTGCTGGAGAGCAGCCTCCTGAGAGAGTCACGACTCATTCTACGAGGGCTGTTTCCTCGTTGCAAGGCTGCAACTTGGTCCTCTCTGCACACTTTTTCAAAATTCTATTTTTATTTCTTCTTTTGGGAGAAAGGTTCTTCAAACAGTGGTGCCTTTCGTTTAGGTACCCTGTCTTTTCCCTCCCTTATCATCTGTGTCCTCTAGCTTGGGTATTGATTCCCAATAGTAATTAGAGATGATCCGTGGACTCACTGTGTCATTAGAAAGAAAACTAAATGTATGCTTACCTGATAAATGTATTTATTTCTTGACACGTTGAGTCAACGGCCTGCCCTGTTTATTTAGACAGGTTTTTGTGTTGTAAACCTCAGGCACCTCTGCACCTTGTTACTTCCTTTTTCTCTTTTACCTTCCGTCAAATGACTGGGGTTGGAGGGAAGGGAGGTGATATTTAACAGCTTTGCTGTGGTGCTCTTTGCCTCCTCCTGCTTGCCAGAAAAGATATTCCCAATAGTAATTAGAGATGATCCGTGGACTCACTGTGTCAAGAAATAAATACATTTATCAAGTAAGCATACATTTTTTTTTAAAGCTTTACTTATTGATAATCAAAAGAACTATTGGTAGTTCAAATGGAAGATCACAGAAACAGCAAGTTTGAATATAGGCCCAATGCAGACCATTAAAGTCCAATACAAGCTTAGAATATTTTGTTTTCAGTAACTAAGTCCAAAGGACACTGATGCTTGAATTGAACAGTAAAAAGTTCCAAGGATCCAGCACCTGGGATTCACACAGTGTGCAAACTAAGGGACACTGCACAATACCCCCAGGTAACAAAAAATTGATAATCGCATCACCAAGTTACCAAGATAAAGTGTTTTGAATCAATTTTTTGTTACCTTGAATTGAACAGTAAAGGGTGAGGTTGTCACAGAATACCTGGTAGGTACAGCAGGCACATCTGATAAGAGGAAAGCAGACACAGGATTATCAGCAGGCACAGGATACCCAGCAGGTACTGTTGGTGAGACAGTCACTGACTGGATACCAGATGAGTACAGCAGGAACATCTGGTTTGAGGAAGGCTGTCACTGGTATAGTAGACACAGGTTTCTCAGCAGGCACAGGATACCCAGTGGGATCTGTTGGTGAGACTCACAGGTTACCAGAAAGGTACAGCTTCAGGAACAAGGTGAGCATACACAGGCATTAGACAAGTCTGCTTGGTTTTCAGGAATCAGGTGCAAGGTAAAGTATGCTTGGTCTCTGGAACAAGGTGAGCATACACAGGTATCAGATAAATATGCTTGGTCTCTGTAAAAAGGTGAGCATACACTGGTATCGGGTACCTATGCTTGGTCTCTGGAACAAGGTGAGCAGACACAGGTTTCAGATAAATATGCTTGGTCTCTGTAAAAAGGTGAGCATACACTGGTATCAGGTACATATGCCTGGTCTCTGTAACAAGGTGAGCAGACACAGGTTTCAGATAAATATGCTTGGTCTCTGTAAAAAGGTGAGCATACACTGGTATCAGGTACGTATGCTTGGTCTCGGGAACAAGGTGAGCATACACAGGTACAAGGTATGTATGTGTGAGTCTCTAGAGCAAGGTAAGCGTACAAAGGTACATGGTATGTATGCAGGAGTCTCTGGAACAAGGTGAGCATACACATTTAGCAGGTAAGTATGCTTTAGCTTAACAGGAACCAGAAACAAGGTTGAAAAGCAATAACTCAGAGTGGAGGACAGAGAAGCTTTTACTGGAACTCCCACACCTGAGTCCTCCAGGCTATCTTTATTTAAAAAGCAAGAATGTAAAGCTTAGATTCTGAACCAAAAATGGGTCGGCTCCTAAGCTTTACATTCTTGCTTTTTAAATAAAGATAGCAATAGAATAAAGAAAAATTGATAATAGGAGTAATTTAGAAAGTTACTTAAAATTGCTGTTCTATCCAAATCATTAAAGAAAACATCTGGGTTTATAAATTTATAAATTTAGTCCATGTCCATATAAAGTAAGCTGTTTCAGATACAGTACTTGCTGTGCAGGTTTAATGTTGTGCTAGTTTCATCAAGTACATAATGTTTGTTCACCAACAAAAACAAACAATATTTGCATTGCTTTACAGCTGCAGGCTCACCCATTACAGTCTCTTGCCAAGATCCCTATTTTGGAAAGTACTGTGTGTACTGCCCTCTCAACCCACACGGCACACTGGTGCCCGACTACTGGGCACGATTAGCTTCATAACATTACTTATCAACACAGCAGCAAAGTTAAAAAGTAACAAAACGGAACCAATCAGCAAACAGTTCAGTGTATATAAGATGCTAAAAAGATAAACTCCTTTTTGCTGCCCACACAGCAGATGAGTATCATTTTGTTTTTGATCTAATGTGCTTGTTTTCTTTTGTGTTGTAAGTTTTCCTTTATTTTGCTTCTTGTCATTCTTCCCTTTTATTTGTGGGTTTCTTTCGGTTATTATCCAGATGGCAGTCTATGTGTTAAAAATGTAACCCCCCCATGCTACAAAAAATAAAAAAAAGTAAAAATATCCAAAATAATAAAATTAAACCTAAACTAATACTCCTATAAAAATAACCCCCCCAAAAAAATACAAAACACCCCCTAATCTAATACTAAACTACCAATAGCCCTTAAAAGGGCTTTTTGTAGGGCATTGCCCTAAATAAATCAGCTCTTTTTCATTAAAAATAAGTCCCACCTAAAAACCCCCCACCTACCAAACCCCCCCAAAATAAACAAAAACTAACACTAATAAACCTAAACTACCCATTGTCCCTAAAGGGGAATTTGTATGGGAATTGCCCTTATAAGGGCATTCAGTTCTTTTTCACTGCCCTTAAAAGGGCATTCAGCTCTTTTGCAATTTGCCCCAAAAAAACCCTAATCTAAAAATACAAAAAAAATTTTTTATTAAAAAAAACCTAACACTAAAGCCCCAAATAGGTACTCACGGTTTCAGAAGTCCGGCGGAGAATGTCTTCTTCCAGTCGGGTCCATCATCTTCATCCACAGCCAAGGTGACGCGGAGCGGAGGTCCAGAGCGGTCTTCCCAGATGTGGCAATCCTCGTGGTGGTCATCTGTGGCGACATCAGCAGTCCTCTGCGACAGCAGCGGTCCTCGCTGCGCCGGTCCTCGGCGGCATGGAGGCTCCTCTTCATCATACTGTATGTCCGTTGTATACTGAATATTGAATGCAAGGTACCGCAATCAATTTGGGGTACCTTGCATTCCTATTGGCTGAAATTTTCAAAATCAGCCAGTAGGATGAGAGCTACTGAAATCTTATTGGCTGATTTGAACAGCAAATAGGATTTCAGTAGCTCTAATCCTATTGGCTGTTTTAGAGCACAAGCAATTTATACTTACTACACCGGTCATTCTATTTAAATCTGATTGTGGAGATTAACTCCCTACCACCCCATCCTGGGTTCAAGCCAATTTTAATCTCTGTGTGTGTGTGTGTGTGTGTGTGTATACATAGTCTGCCTGGATTTGTAACATTATTCAAGAAAGTTATTTAATATGTATGTACTTTATACAAATGTGACATATTAAATTTTTCCTTATCATTTATTAACAAGAGTGAGGTTCTGTTTCTTGTTTGCAACATTTGTTGCATTTTTGTCAAAAAAATTACAATTTAGCCTCTTTCTTTTGTGTTCAGCAGCTAATTACTGCTACATTAAATTACTGCTCCATTAAATAGCTGACTGAATATTATTCCTTGGTACAAAATTCACCTATCTCTCGACCCTTGCTGTGTTAAACGTATTCCTTGCAGTGTCAACATTTAGAAATCAATCTCTTGTAGAAAAAGAAAATGGAGAAAGTGGTATTCAAGAGGGTTGTGAAAAAGGCTTACATTCAGTCTGCCTGCCTATCCCCTGGTCTACAGTGTACTGCTGCTTGCCAAATCTTACTAAATCAGCAGCTAGGTGAGCATGATAGACAAAGGTGCTGACAGGCAAGTATTATACACCTTCATAGCCCACCGGCTATTAGCATTATCATTTAACTAGACATGATTCACATAGCCTTGGGACATACTGTAGACATCTTCAGCTCGTATGGGTTGTGATCAGTGTTCCCTCTAAGGCCACATTTTGTGGGCGGGCCAGCAGTGAAACAGTTAATAGTGATCACCACAGAAACAAGTCTGAAGGGTTGGGGTGCAGTCTGGGGGTCTCAGAGTATGGTCTCTGTGGGAGGCGAGATTACCAATAAATATTCTTTCTTTTCTTTTTTATCTTTTTCTTTTATTGCGGTTTTAGAATTGACAAAACATTTTCTTCATAAATGGAAAGATTACACAGCTGCATTCATTACTTTTGGGAAATAAGAACCTGGCCACCAGGAGGAGGCAAAGTCACCCCAGCCAAAGGCTCCTCCCACTTCCCTCATTCCCCAGTCATTCTTTGCCTTTCGTCCAAGGAGGTTGGCAGAGAAGTGCCAGAAGTTTGTTTGTCCGAAGATGGACTTCTTCAGCCCCCGCTTGGATCAAGACTTCAGCCGGAGGATGGACGTCTTCAGCCCCCGCTTGGGCTTGGATCAAGACATCGGAGCCTGGACGGATCGGTGATACCCGGCGTGGTGAAGATAAGGTAGGAAGATCTTCAGGGGCTTAGTGTTAGGTTTATTTAATGGTGGTTTGGGTTAGATTAGGGGTATGTGGGTGGTGGGTTGTAATGTTGGGGGGGGTATTGTATGTTTTTTTTTTTCAGGCAAAAGAGCTGAATTCTTTGGGGCATGCCCCGCAAAAGGCCCTTTTAAGGGCTGGTAAGGTAAAAGAGCTTTACAATTTTTATTTTAGAATAGGTTAGGGCATTTTTTTATTTTGGGGGGCTTTGTTATTTTATTAGGGGGCTTAGAGTAGGTGTAATTAGTTTAAAATTGTTGTAATATTTTTCTAATGTTTGTAAATATTTTTTTATTTTTTGTAACTTAGTTCTTTTTTATTTTTTGTACTTTAGTTAATTTATTTAATTGTAGTTATTTGTAGGTATTGTATTTAATAAATTTATTGATAGTGTAGTGTTAGGTTTAATTGTAGAGAATTGTAGGTATTTTATTTAATTAATTTATTGATAGTGTAGTGTTAGGTTTAATTGTAACTTAGGTTAGGATTTATTTTACAGGTAATTTTGTAATTATTTTAACTAGGTAGCTATTAAATAGTTCTTAACTATTTAATAGCTATTGTACCTGGTTAAAATAAATACAAAGTTGCCTGTAAAATAAATATTAATCCTAAAATAGCTACAATATAATTATTTGTTATATTGTACCTATATTAGGATTTATTTTACAGGTAAGTATTTAGCTTTAAATAGGAATAATTTATTTAATAAGAGTTAATTTATTTAGTTAGATTTAAATTATATTTAACTTAGGGGGGTGTTAGTGTTAGGGTTAGACTTAGCTTTAGGGGTTAATACATTTATTATAGTAGCGGTGAGGTCCGGTCGGCAGATTAGGGGTTAATAAATATTATGTAGGGGTCGGCGGTGTTAGGGGCAGCAGATTAGGGGTACATAGGGATAATGTAGGTTGCGGCGGTTTGCGGTTGGCAGATTAGGGGTTTAAAAAAATTTAATAGAGTGGCGGCGATGTGGGGGGACCTCGGTTTAGGGGTACATAGGTAGTTTATGGGTGTTAGTGTACTTTAGAGCACAGTAGTTAAGAGCTTTATAAACCGGCGTTAGCCCAGAAAGCTCTTAACTCCTGGCTTTTTCCTGCGGCTGGAGTCTTGTCGTTAGATTTCTAACGCTCACTTCAGCCACGACTCTAAATACCGGCGTTAGAAAGATCCCATTGAAAAGATAGGATACGCAAATGGCGTAGGGGGATCTGCGGTATGGAAAAGTTGCGGGTGGAAAGTGAGCGTTAGACCCTTTCCTGACTGACTCTAAATACCAGCGGTAGCCCAAAACCAGCGTTAGGAGCCTCTAACACTGGTTTTGACGGCTAACGCCAAACTCTAAATCTAGACGAGAGTTAGTAACCCTTGAATACCAATATTACCCATATACATATATTCACAGAACTACACATGAAAGCATCGTCTATATTATAGATCTTCTACTCACTATACTGCAACAGGTGTGGGCAGGCCATGCAATTAAGGTGGCCCTAATCCACAGGCTTGTCCTGTATACCCTATAATAAAACAAATGAAAAAGCTGGGCTAGTACATAGCGTTGCCCTCCAAGCTAAAGGTTGCCAGTTCCCCAGTAAGCGTGTGCCCTCACTCAAGTTTTAGCTGTCATGACATGACTAAGTACAGTGGAGACCTGGCTAGTCTCTTTCCTTGCCCTGATCTGGAGAGTGTGCTGTCTTCCCTGTGGATAAAATTGACTACAGGTTTAGGAGTTAATACATTTATTTTCATAGTAGCGATGTGGGGGGTGGTTTAGGGATTAATAGGTTTAGTTTATTATTACGATGTGGGGGGGCGGTGGTTTATGGGTTAATGAGTTTATTTAGTGTTGGCGATGTTGGGGGTGGCGGTTTAGGGGTTAATAACTTTAATTAGTGTCAGCGATGTCAGGGGGGCGGCAAATTAGGGATATTTAGACTAGGGGTCTATGTTAGGGTGCTAGGTTTTAATGTAACTTTCTTTCCTCATAGACATCAATGGGGTTGCTTTACAGCGATCGCCATTCCGCGATCGCAGGTGTTTGTTTATTCTGACACTTTCTCCCCATTGATGTCTACGGGGGAAGTGTGCACGAGCACGTAAAGTCAGGCCTTGGGTTTTGTGCGGTATGGAGCTTATCACACCCTACCGCACAACTAGAGGTTTTTCAGTAACTTGTAATGGCAGCGCTATGGAAAGTTCAATAACGCTATTTTTTTGCGTTAGTTTAGCGCAAAACTTGTAATCTTGGTGTTAGTAAATTGTCTCACTTCATTGGATAAGGATACAACATCCTGTCTCAATTGGGCAAAATGTGGCAACATTATTATAGAGATTTCTTTGACCAACTGCTGTAAATCTATATCCGTACCGAGGAGTTTTCTTCCATTATGCTGTCTTGAGATAATGTATTATTGGATTTAGTCTTATTCTTTGGCATTGTAGGGGATTTAGCTTTAGATGAATAAACACATTTCTCCATGTAAAAATATAAGTGTAGACCAAATTACAGTTATTAATTAGTTAGCAAATGGGAACTGCTTTATACTTTACTACTTGTATCCATTTTATCCTTTCACCTTATGAGCCTGTGTTACTTTCTAGACAATAGTGTGTCTGTTATATCAACCATATGTTAAATGAAATCATATGATGTGAAATAAGAAAAAAAACACAAGTGATAAGAGGAAAAAAATAATTAATTCTTAGCTTTTTCTTTCAATTATGTAGTGAAGATACTAAGGCAGTCAATGCTGTTTATTCTGCGGAAGCCTTCTGGCTCGCCGGAAATGTAAGTTAAACTCATCTGCCACCGCTGAGGTGGCGGACAGCAATCATGCCAATCGGATACGATCAGGATGATTGACACCCCCTGCTAGCGGCAATGCTTGTCCAATGATAAATGCTGACAACGTATGCTGCGGATAATGTCCGTCCGATATATGTTAAATTGGCCCCTAAAACTTCACTGACTGGACTGGAAAAGGAAGTATGACTATAGGACATTCAGTAAAGATACCCTATCCTTCCTTTTTCCTCTCCAAAGGATACTACAGAATTCCTACTACAGATAAATAATGACAAGAACAAGGCCTAGCCAACAAGACTAGAACATTCCAATTATTCTTATATATAATCTTATATAGCTCTACTAATTATACCACTGTAGTTGGCAAATAATGTTCCACCAACATCTATTGTGTCGCTTATTTCTCCAACATAGGTGTGTCCGGTCCACGGCGTCATCCTTACTTGTGGGATATTCTCTTCCCCAACAGGAAATGGCAAAGAGCCCAGCAAAGCTGGTCACATGATCCCTCCTAGGCTCCGCCTACCCCAGTCATTCTCTTTGCCGTTGTACAGGCAACATCTCCACGGAGATGGCTTAGAGTTTTTTAGTGTTTAACTGTAGTTTTTTTTTTTATTCAATCAAGAGTTTTTTATTTTAAAATAGTGCTGGTATGTACTATTTACTCTGAAACAGAAAAGAGATGAAGATTTCTGTTTGTAAGAGGAAAATGATTTTAGCAACCGTTACTAAAATCCATGGCTGTTCCACACAGGACTGTTGAGAGGAATTAACTTCAGTTGGGGGAACAGTGAGCAGTCTTTTGCTGCTTGAGGTATGACACATTCTAACAAGACGATGTAATGCTGGAAGCTGTCATTTTCCCTATGGGATCCGGTAAGCCATTTTTATTCAGACAGTAAATAAGGGCTTCACAAGGGCTTATTAAGACTGTAGACATTTTCTGGGCTAAATCGATTCATAATATACACATATTTAGCCTTGAGGAATCATTTAATCTGGGTATTTTTGTAAAATAATATCGGCAGGCACTGTTTTAGACACCTTATTCTCTAGGGGCTTTCCCTAATCATAGGCAGAGCCTCATTTTCGCGCCGGTATTGCGCACTTGTTTTTGAGAAGCATGACATGCAGTCGCATGTGTGAGGAGCTCTGATACATAGAAAAGACTTTCTGAAGGCGTCATTTGGTATCGTATTCCCCTTTGGGCTTGGTTGGGTCTCAGCAAAGCAGATACCAGGGACTGTAAAGGGGTTAAAGATAAAAACGGCTCCGGTTCCGTTATTTTAAGGGTTAAAGCTTCCAAATTTGGTGTGCAATACTTTTAAGGCTTTAAGACTCTGTGGTGAAATTTTGGTGAATTTTGAACAATTCCTTCATACTTTTTCACAATTGCAGTAATAAAGTGTGTTCAGTTTAAAATTTAAAGTGACAGTAACGGTTTTATTTTAAAACGTTTTTTGTACTTTGTTATCAAGTTTATGCCTGTTTAACATGTCTGAACTACCAGATAGACTGTGTTCTGAATGTGGGGAAGCCAAGGTTCCTTCTCATTTAAATAGATGTGATTTATGTGACACTGAAAATGATGCCCAAGATGATTCCTCAAGTGAGGGGAGTAAGCATGGTACTGCATCATTCCCTCCTTCGTCTACACCAGTCTTGCCCACTCAGGAGGCCCCTAGTACATCTAGCGCGCCAATACTCCTTACTATGCAACAATTAACGGCTGTAATGGATAATTCTATCAAAAACATTTTAGCCAAAATGCCCACTTATCAGCGCAAGCGCGACTGCTCTGTTTTAGATACTGAAGAGCATGAGGACGCTGATGATAATGGTTCTGAAATGCCCCTACACCAGTCTGAGGGGGCCAGGGAGGTTTTGTCTGAGGGAGAAATTTCAGATTCAGGGAAAATTTCTCAACAAGCTGAACCCGATGTGATTACATTTAAATTTAAGTTGGAACATCTCCGCGCTCTGCTTAAGGAGGTATTATCCACTCTGGATGATTGTGAGAATTTGATCATCCCAGAGAAACTATGTAAAATGGACAAGTTCCTAGAGGTCCCGGGGCTCCCAGAAGCTTTTCCTATACCCAAGCGGGTGGCGGACATTGTAAATAAAGAATGGGAAAGGCCCGGTATACCTTTCGTCCCTCCCCCATATTTAAAAAATTGTTTCCTATGGTCGACCCCAGAAAGGACTTATGGCAGACAGTCCCCAAGGTCGAGGGAGCGGTTTCTACTTTAAACAAACGCACCACTATACCCATAGAAGATAGTTGTGCTTTCAAAGATCCTATGGATAAAAAATTAGAAGGTTTGCTTAAAAAGATGTTTGTTCAGCAAGGTTACCTTCTACAACCAATTTCATGCATTGTCCCTGTCACTACAGCCGCGTGTTTCTGGTTCGATGAGCTAGTAAAGGCGATCGATAGTGATTCTCCTCCTTATGAGGAGATTATGGACAGAATCCGTGCTCTCAAATTGGCCAATTCTTTCACCCTAGACGCCACTTTGCAATTGGCTAGGTTAGCGGCGAAAAATTCTGGGTTTGCTATTGTGGCGCGCAGAGCGCTTTGGTTGAAATCTTGGTCAGCGGATGCGTCTTCCAAGAACAAACTACTTAACATTCCTTTCAAGGGGAAAACGCTGTTTGGCCCTGACTTGAAAGAGATTATCTCTGATATCACTGGGGGTAAGGGCCACGCCCTTCCTCAGGATAGGTCTTTCAAGGCCAAAAATAAACCTAATTTTCGTCCCTTTCGTAGAAACGGACCAGCCCCAAGTGCTACGTCCTCTAAGCAAGAGGGTAATACTTCTCAAGCCAAGCCAGCCTGGAGACCAATGCAAGGCTGGAACAAGGGAAAGCAGGCCAAGAAACCTGCCACTGCTACCAAGACAGCATGAAATGTTGGCCCCCGATCCGGGACCGGATCTGGTGGGGGGCAGACTCTCTCTCTTTGCTCAGGCTTGGGCAAGAGATGTTCTGGATCCTTGGGCACTAGAAATAGTCTCCCAAGGTTATCTTCTGGAATTCAAGGGGCTTCCCCCAAGGGGGAGGTTCCACAGGTCTCAATTGTCTTCAGACCACATAAAGAGACAGGCATTCTTACATTGTGTAGAAGACCTGTTAAAAATGGGAGTGATTCATCCTGTTCCATTAGGAGAACAAGGGATGGGGGTTCTACTCCAATCTGTTCATAGTTCCCAAAAAAGAGGGAACGTTCAGACCAATCTTAGATCTCAAGATCTTAAACAAGTTTCTCAAGGTTCCATCGTTCAAAATGGAAACCATTCGAACAATTCTTCCTTCCATCCAGGAAGGTCAATTCATGACCACGGTGGATTTAAAGGATGCGTATCTACATATTCCTATCCACAAGGAACATCATCGGTTCCTAAGGTTCGCATTCCTGGACAAGCATTACCAGTTCGTGGCGCTTCCTTTCGGATTAGCCACTGCTCCAAGGATTTTCACAAAGGTACTAGGGTCCCTTCTAGCGGTACTAAGACCAAGGGGCATTGCAGTAGTTCCTTACTTGGACGACATTCTGATTCAAGCGTCGTCCCTTCCTCAAGCAAAGGCTCACACGGACATAGTCCTGGCCTTTCTCAGATCTCACGGATGGAAAGTGAACGTGGAAAAGAGTTCTCTATCTCCGTCGACAAGGGTTCCCTTCTTGGGAACAATAATAGACTCCTTAGAAATGAGGATTTTTCTGACAGAGGCCAGAAAAACAAAACTTCTAAACTCTTGTCAAACACTTCATTCCGTTCCTCTTCCTTCCATAGCGCAGTGCATGGAAGTAATAGGTTTGATGGTAGCGGCAATGGACATAGTTCCTTTTGCGCGCATTCATCTAAGACCATTACAACTGTGCATGCTCAGTCAGTGGAATGGGGACTATACCGACTTGTCTCCGAAGATACAAGTAAATCAGAGGACCAGAGACTCACTCCGTTGGTGGCTGTCCCTGGACAACCTGTCACAAGGGATGACCTTCCGCAGACCAGAGTGGGTCATTGTCACGACCGACGCCAGTCTGATGGGCTGGGGCGCGGTCTGGGGACCCCTGAAAGCTCAGGGTCTTTGGTCTCGGGAAGAATCTCTTCTACCGATAAATATTCTGGAACTGAGAGCGATATTCAATGCTCTCAAGGCTTGGCCTCAGCTAGCAAAGGCCAAGTTCATACGGTTTCAATCAGACAACATGACGACTGTTGCGTACATCAACCATCAGGGGGGAACAAGGAGTTCCCTGGCGATGGAAGAAGTGACCAAAATCATTCAATGGGCGGAGACTCACTCCTGCCACCTATCTGCAATCCACATCCCAGGAGTGGAAAATTGGGAAGCGGATTTTCTGAGTCGTCAGACATTACATCCGGGGGAGTGGGAACTCCATCCGGAAATCTTTGCCCAAATTACTCAACTGTGGGGCATTCCAGACATGGATCTGATGGCCTCTCGTCAGAACTTCAAGGTTCCTTGCTACGGGTCCAGATCCAGGGATCCCAAGGCGACTCTAGTAGATGCACTAGTAGCACCTTGGACCTTCAAACTAGCTTATGTGTTCCCGCCGTTTCCTCTCATCCCCAGGCTGGTAGCCAGGATCAATCAAGAGAGGGCGTCGGTGATCTTGATAGCTCCTGCGTGGCCACGCAGGACTTGGTATGCAGATCTGGTGAATATGTCATCGGCTCCACCATGGAAGCTACCTTTGAGACGAGACCTTCTTGTTCAAGGTCCGTTCGAACATCCGAATCTGGTCTCACTCCAGCTGACTGCTTGGAGATTGAACGCTTGATCTTATCAAAACGAGGGTTCTCAGATTCTGTTATTGATACTCTTGTTCAGGCCAGAAAGCCTGTAACTAGAAAAATTTACCACAAAATATGGAAAAAATATATCTGTTGGTGTGAATCTAAAGGATTCCCTTGGGACAAGGTAAAGATTCCTAAGATTCTATCCTTTCTTCAAGAAGGATTGGAGAAAGGATTATCTGCAAGTTCCTTGAAGGGACAGATTTCTGCCTTGTCTGTGTTACTTCACAAAAAGCTGGCAGCTGTGCCAGATGTTCAAGCCTTTGTTCAGGCTCTGGTTAGAATCAAGCCTGTTTACAAACCTTTGACTCCTCCTTGGAGTCTCAACTTAGTTCTTTCAGTTCTTCAGGGGGTTCCGTTTGAACCCTTACATTCCGTTGATATTAAGTTATTATCTTGGAAAGTTTTGTTTTTGGTTGCAATTTCTTCTGCTAGAAGAGTTTCAGAATTATCTGCTCTGCAGTGTTCTCCTCCTTATCTGGTGTTCCATGCAGATAAGGTGGTTTTACGTACTAAACCTGGTTTTCTTCCAAAAGTTGTTTCTAACTAAAACATTAACCAGGAGATAGTCGTACCTTCTTTGTGTCCGAAACCAGTTTCGAAGAAGGAACGTTTGTTGCACAATTTGGATGTTGTTCGCGCTCTAAAATTCTATTTAGATGCTACAAAGGATTTTAGACAAACATCTTCCTTGTTTGTTGTTTATTCTGGTAAAAGGAGAGGTCAAAAAGCAACTTCTACCTCTCTCTCTTTTTGGATTAAAAGCATCATCAGATTGGCTTATGTGACTGCCGGACGGCAGCCTCCTGAAAGAATCACAGCTCATTCCACTAGGGCTGTGGCTTCCACATGGGCCTTCAAGAACGAGGCTTCTGTTGATCAGATATGTAGGGCAGCGACTTGGTCTTCACTGCACACTTTTACCAAATTTTACAAGTTTGATACTTTTGCTTCTTCTGAGGCTATTTTTGGGAGAAAGGTTTTGCAAGCCGTGGTGCCTTCCATTTAGGTGACCTGATTTGCTCCCTCCCTTCATCCGTGTCCTAAAGCTTTGGTATTGGTTCCCACAAGTAAGGATGACGCCGTGGACCGGACACACCTATGTTGGAGAAAACAGAATTTATGTTTACCTGATAAATTACTTTCTCCAACGGTGTGTCCGGTCCACGGCCCGCCCTGGTTTTTTAATCAGGTCTGATAGTTTATTTTCTTTAACTACACGGTATCATATGGTTTCTCCTATGCAAATATTCCTCCTTAACGTCGGTCGAATGACTGGGGTAGGCGGAGCCTAGGAGGGATCATGTGACCAGCTTTGCTGGGCTCTTTGCCATTTCCTGTTGGGGAAGAGAATATCCCACAAGTAAGGATGACGCCGTGGACCGGACACACCGTTGGAGAAAGTAATTTATCAGGTAAACATAAATTCTGTTTTTTACTTCCCTTTTCTTTTTTCTCCTTTTACCCTTTACATTATGTATCAATCTTTAACACAATAGTAAACTTATTTTCTAGATTTGTGTATGTAAAGGAGATACAGTCCCTTGGTTTTTAATTCACTTATCTTGACCTCAAGCATAATAGGAATAAAACACTCAAAAGGTTCTAGTTTAATTGTGGGAAAGTGCAGGTATTTCATACTCTATTCCGTAAATCTATTAACTTAATCCGGCTATTATTCTTGGGCAAAGAACGTCATCTTAGAAAGTCCTTTGTAAGCAAAATAAACAAGTACCGGTACTACCTTACAAAAGAATTAGAGTTCACAAGCACAATAAAAAGATTGCCATTGGGTTCCTTCACTGAGGTATAAACATAGGGAAAGTGCTGTGTACTAGAAAGTTCCACCAGTACAGCTTGCGCTAGCAAGTGATAACTCAAAACAGCGACTTTTCAGGTGCCAAACACCATAAATGATACTGCAATGTTTATTTCCACTATTGTGAATTTGTGTTGGATTTTTATTTTATCTGAACTCTCTATTGATACCCCAGACTCACCAAACGGATATTCCCACAGCTTTCTTCACTGGGGTTAACCCTGAAAAAAGCTCATACACCAATATCCCCCACAGATGCTGCCACTATTAAAAGACCAAGAAGGGAACTTTATCACATTCAGGTTAGAGAATGTTTCAGTTTTCTTCCTACTACTCAGACTGGGACACGCAGTAGATATTCCTTTATTCCCAAGTGCCTCAGACTCTTTAACCCAATGGCATTATGATCCTTAATAAAGCCCTCTGTTCTTTTTGTGTTACAAATTGCAGCAATTACAAATGTCTAAGCCCCAATGGGCCTTAAACAAATTAGCCCTCAGAGAAGAAAAAAGAGGGGTTGCAATAGGATTTAGGAAAGGTCTAACATACCAGGCAGAAGTTATAGGAAAAAGACTAACAAGGCCGTTACATAATTCCTTAAGGGACAAGAAACCCAAAAACTTTCTTTCATGATTCAGATAGAGAGAATACAATTTTGAACAACTTTCCAATTTACTTCAATTTTTTAATTTGCTTCCTTCTTTAGTTATCCTTTTGCTGAAAGGTTTATCTAGGAAAGCTCAGGAGCAGCAAAGAACCTAGGTTCTAGCTGCTGATTGGTGGATACATATATATTTTGATTATGATTGGCTAACCCCATGTGTTCAGTTAGAAACCAGTAGTAGTGCATTGCTGCTCATTCAACAAATGATACTAAGAGAATGAAACAAATTAGATGATAGAAGTAAATTAGAAAGTTTATTCAAATTGTATTCTCTATCTGAATCATGAAAGATTTTTTTGGGGTTTCATGTCCGTTTAAGGTTAAAATTGATAAAGAAGAATATGTGCTGTGCAGTGTCTTTGGCTCATATAAAAATGTTTTAAAGAAAAACTACAAAAAAGGCATGGCTGCATTGATTTAAGAGTTCCGATAAAGATTGCTCCTAAAGGCTTAAAAATGTCAGTTTAGAGCTACACAAAGTGTTCTCACCTGCTCAGCCTGCAACATAGATCACACAGAGGATAAGGGACTCAGCAAAAGATCGCTGAAAAAGCCAGATTACTGGAAATATAGAATCGTGGCATACTACACGTGTTTCCTGTTATCAGGAGAATCGTGAGTCCCAGAATCTGCAGCTAAACACGCAGGATGTCTGAAAAGGGTCCTGCGAAGCACATAAGCAGGAGAAATAAGAGCCAATAGCCCAGGAAGACGGACCAAGCTTCACATACCATTAAATAACGCCAGTTACGCACAGGGCAGGCCTGTGGAACTCTACGCAGTGAGAAAAGATCATCACAATCTCACATAAGGTAACGAAGCACTATATAAGTCTACAGCTGCCAAAACAGAACATTTGACAGAAATCTACCTTTTAATAAAATCTAAATAAACGAACGTTACAACTGTAGCTGTGACATTCTAGCACAAACACATAAAGTGTATAATACCCATAAAAACAAAAGAGAAAATAGCCGTTTACAGCTCTAATGGCAGCAAAAAAGCCAAGCAGAGCAGATAAATCCACTAAAGGTACCACCCTGAGTGGAGGGAAACTTAATTCCTTTTTCAAAGCAATGGAACCTCAATGCACAGAGGAAATGGAATCACCTTCCATTGATAATATAAGTAGTACCTCTCAAACAGGAGATGACTCTCCAATTAGCAGAGCAGACTTAAGCACTCTAACTACATAAACGGACCTCTCCTACTTCATGACTCAAGTCAACAAGATCACCTTTTAATATCGCAGAGGTTAAAAGGTACATTAATGAGCTAGGCAACAGAGTTTTGCTTTTAGAGGAGCACAGAGGAATTTGCACAGTCTGCAGACTTTATGAACACAGCCCTACAACAACAGAACACAACCATAGTTCAATTGCAAATGCAGGTAGAGGATTTGGATAACAGGGGCCGCCGTAGTAATCTGAGAATCCGTGGGGTCCCAGAGAAAATCCTCCCTGCTCAAATATCAGCATACCTTTAGAATCTATTCAAATACCTAATAGGAGCTGAGAGAGAAGATTTTATTTGCCTAGCCGGGGCGCACAGGGCCCTAAGGGCGAAATCTTCTACTACAGCCCCACCGAGGGATATTATACTTTGTTGCCATAAGTATGTGGATAAAGAGCGAATCTTACAGGCCACATGGGAAAAAGCACCTATAATGTTTGGAGAGGACTTTATCCATATACACGAACCTTAGCCCAATTACCCTAGCAAAACAAAAATAGGCAAGGTACCTCACTCTTCATTTACAGGACCTAGGGATCCAGTACAGATGGGGATTCCCATTTGCTATTAAATTAACTAAAGAAAACAAAACCTTTATATACAAAGATTCAGAAGATTGGAACAGTTTTGCAAACAAGTGGACATTCCTCAATCTTGCCTTCCAAAGATTACAAACAACGACCAAGATGAACAGTTAAAGTAAAATGCACCCAAGCCTCAACGCCCAGAATGGACAACCATGCCACCCAAAAGAAGAAATACATCTTCAATGACAAAGCCAACATCAGCGGCTGCTGCAGATGCAACATGAAACAGTACTGAGCAAAAGATTTGACACTCAGAGGAATACAGAACACTCTTGATTTAAGTTAGAAGAGACTTTAGAATATACTGACACTACTCCAATCTTCCAAGTTAATACATAAAGATGCCTGAAGGGAGAAGATCGGCAAAAGGATTTGACAAATTCCTTCACCCCCCCCTATGAGTAGCAATTTACTACTCAAAACACCAGTTATTTAGTTTTGATTACTTAATGTATGAAAAGCCAATTTGTTATATGTTTGTTTAGCCTATGTGTTATTATCTTTTTATTTATGCTCGCTCTCCATAGATTAGTAAGGAGAAATCACCTTCTTCTCTCATATGTAATGCTGTACTGTTGCCTTCACTATCCTCATGAGCCCTTCTTTGTAATGACCCTCACAATGATTACCTCGAACCTACGGACAGGTGAGACTAAAACTATCTCTCTAAATCTTTCTCATGCATAAAACAAAAATATCTACAGTAACACAAAATATAAAGAGCCTCAACTCTCCCACAAAATGATCCATAGCCCTTAATAGTTTTGCTAAACACAGGGACTCAGAGTCCAGATGCAAGTCTAGAGAATTCACAAATTGTTTTTTCCACTCTCATAATATAAAAAAACGGGGTTGGAATCCTTATTCATAGTCACTTACACTGCTAAACGCTTAACAAGGTGACAGACAGCGAAGGGAGAAGTCTGATTATTGTCAGACTTCTCTTTAACAGACCAGTAACTCTGGTAAATTCTGGTAAATGTCTATGCCCCTAACTCCCGTAGGCACAAATTTTTTCAGCAGCTTTTGTCTTTGGTGCTAGAACACAAAAAAGGAGCTCTGATTGTGGGAGGGGACTTGAATATCACGCTTGACCCAATTTTACATACATCCTAATGTAGTTTATAAATGCATGGAAATCTAGGCCTAGTTGATACATAGCAGGTACAACATCTGATACAGCCCAATTATACCTTTTTCTCACATCCATGGTCAGTTTATACAAGGATAGACTATTTATTCATAGACCATAATCCCCTATCCCAATTAAAAGAATCAGACATCCAACCGACAGTCTGGTCAGATCATTCTGCAGTTTGTATTAATATTGAGTGTCTTGACCGACCATTAATACCATTTATCCATTTTCCGAACACACTTGAGTCAATTGGCAAATCACTTAGAGTACTTCCAAATTAATGCGGTAGCTGATTCTTCCCCAGGGTGTGTATGGGAAGCACATAAAGCAGAAATAAGGGGGGAATGTATTAAACATAAATCACACATGAAAAAAATATACAATGCATCCATAAACGCAAAAAATGACACAGATTCGAAGTCTGGAATTGAAACATAAAAATAAACCAAAGGATAAAACTATACTTTCACATCTTACTAAGGAGAGACAGGATTTACACACAATCCTAACAAGAGAGTCTCAGAGAAAAAGCACTTTATCTTAGGAAAACTTTTTTTTACGAAAGCAATAGGGCTGGTCAGTTCGCAGAGAAACATGCTTAAAACACCTGACAATCGCACCATATATGATAGTTCGGAAATAGCAAATCACTTTAGCTCATACTATGCAAAGCTGTATAACCTAGATTCTTGTGAAACACCAGAACACATTAATCAAATGTGGGAATACCTTGCAGAAGCGGATGTACCCAAAATACAGACTAGTGATAAAGATAATCTAGAGCAGCCCATCACTCTCCAGGAAATACTCAATGCCATATTGAGTTTACCTTCGGGGAAAAGTCCAGGACCTGACGGGTTTACAAATGCCTACTATAAGAAGTTTAAAGACATAATAGCCCCACATTTACCAAACATTTTTAACACACTAGTTAATAAACAGCCTTTACCCAATGAGATGTTACTGGCACATATATCAGTCACACCAAAATCAGAAAAACCACCCACAGACCCAGGCAGCTATAGGCCCATATCTCTTTTAAATACGGGCGTTAAAATACTAGGTAAAGTCCTTGTGAAATGATTATCCAACCTCCTAAAGGATATGGTGCACACTGATCAGGTGGGTTTTGTCCCATGCCGAGAGGCTAAGGACAATACAATACAATTAGAGCCCTTACCCCAATGTCTTATGCTAAACATTATGCAATACCAGCTGTGATTCTCGCGACCAACACTGAAAATTGGTGATTTTTAAAAGAAGTAGCGACGTTCTGGATAGGCCCCAAGTTGATAGCGCAAATATTTAGTTTGTACTCCCTCCCCACAGCTAAGGTAAAGGCTTATGGTATGCTTTCCAGGCCTTTCAATATCAAGAATAGAATGAGACAGGGGTGTCCCCTGTCTCCTACTCTATTTATACTGACTATGGAGGTCATGGCAGCACATATCAGAGCAAATCCTAATATTAAGGGAATAGAGATTGGCCGCACAAAAGTGAAAGGAGCACCAGCCGGGAGAATGTAAAAATTGTACATATATTTAAAAAGCTTGTTAAAAGTCAGGATACCCAGGCACATAGTGTAGAAAGGAGGTGACCTCCTTTCTACGCTATGTGCCTGGGTATCCTGGCTTTTAACAAGCTTTTTCAAAAAATGTACAATTTTTACATTCTCCCGGCTGGTGCTCCGTTCTCTTTTGTGCTTCCTATGTGTTTTTGACCTACTCCAGTGTAGTACAGCCGTAGAAGAGTTTGTATCCTGATATCTGCTCCAAGCTTTGGGCAATAGGAGCGACCTGCTACTGAACCAATCACAGTGGAGCTGAGCCAGCTGAGCCCTCACCCCCCCGCTGATGTCATTACTGGAGCCAATACACTTGCTCCGCACAATCGAAAGGGAGGATTTACTCCATCATCTGGCCAATACAGAGGGACTTTTCAGACGCACCCGCAGTGGCTCTTCAAGGTGGATTCTCACAGCGTCCCTGTAGTGCACTCAGTGCTTTGAGAAAAGCCGTTGCAGCAGAGTGAGCCCTTGCTGTACCGCACCAAAAGCTTTTCATCTATCAATAGAAGAGGGGTAAGCTGGTTTATCCGAATAGAGCTTCCGCCTTTTGATGTGGGATTGTCCAACTGTTTGTCCTATTTGTGAACAGTAGTAGCTGTTTGGTGTTATTACATCATCAGTGCCCTCCCTGACGTTTGCACTTGTATAAGGAGAACCTTTGTGTTGTGCTGTTAATAGAGATGGCCCACACAGTTTTTAGATAGCATTATATGCAGATGCCATGCTTTTCACAATAACATCACCAACCACCACAATTCCGGAACAAATGTCAGAATTAGACAAATTTGTTGAATATTTCACTCCCATAGCAGGAATTCCAATCACTTTCTAACATATGCCCCCTAAAATTACAAAATAAACACTTACGGCTAGATTACGAGTTTTTGTCGGTAAGGCTTGTGGTGCTAACGAGCACTTTTTGCTCACCGCTCACCTACAAACAACGCTGGTATTACGAGTTTTCTGAAACCCGGCATTAGCCGCACTGTATTACCAGCGCTGCTTACGGTAGCGGTGAGCTGGCTAAACGTGCTCGTGCACGATTTCCCCATAGCAATCAATGGGGCAGATCCGGCTGAAAAAAAACCTAACACCTGCAAAAAAGCAGCGTTCAGCTCCTAACACAGCCCCATTGATTCCTATGGGGAAATACTTTTTATGTCTACACCTAACACCCTAACATAAACCCCGAGTCTAAACACCCCTTACACTTATTAACCCCTAATCTGCCGCCCCCGACATCATCGCCACCTGCATAATCTTATTAACCCCTAATCTGCCGCTCCGGACACCGTCGACACCTACATTATACCTATGAACCCGTAATCTGCTGCCCCTAACATCGCCGACACCTACATTATATTTATTAACCCCTAATCTGCCGCCCCCAACGTCGCTGCCACTATAATAAAGTTATTAACCCCTAAATCTAAGTCTAACCCTAAACCTAACACCCCCTAACTTAAATATAATTTAAATAAATCTAAATAAAATGACTATTATTAACTACATTATTCCTATTTAAAACTAAATACTTACCTATAAAATAAACCCTAAGATAGCTACAATATAACTAATAGTTACATTGTAGCTATCTCAATGGTTTATTTTTATTTTATAGGCAACTTTGTATTTATTTTAACTAGGTACAATAGTTATTAAATAGTTATTAACTATTTAATAACTACCTAGCTAAAATATATATATATATATCCTAAAGGATATGGTGCACACTGATCAGGTGGGTTTTGTCCCATGCCGAGAGGCTAAGGACAATACAATTAGAGCCCTTACCCCAATGTCTTATGCTAAACATTATGCAATACCAGCTGTGATTCTCACGACCAACACTGAAAATTGGTGATTTTTAAAAGAAGTAGCGACGTTCTGGATAGGCCCCAAGATGATAGCGTAAATATTTAGTTTGTACTCCCTCCCCACAGCTAAGGTAAAGGCTAATGGTATGCTTTCCAGGCCTTTCAATATCAAGAATAGAACGAGACAGGGGTGTCCCCTGTCTCCTACTCTATTTATACTGACTATGGAGGTCATGGCAGCACATATCAGAGCAAATCCTAATATTAAGGGAATAGAGATTGGCCACACAAAAGTGAAAGGAGCACCATATTGAAAAAGCTTGTTAAAAGTCAGGATACCCAGGCACATAGGGTAGAAAGGAGGTCAGCAAGCAACAGCTGACGCGTTTTGGCTGGGAGCCGTAATCAAAGTTGCTTGCTGACCTCCTTTCTACGCTATGTGCCTGGGTATCCTGGATTTTAGCAAGCTTTTTTAATAAATGTACAATTTTTACATTCTCCCGGCTGGTGCTCCGTTCTCTTTTGTGCTTCCTATCGGCTAGATTTAGAGTTTGGCGTTAGCCGTCAAAAGCAGCATTAAGGGGTCCTAACGCTGCTTTTTACCGCCCGCTGGTATTTAGAGTCAGGCAGGAAAGGGTCTAATGCTCACTTCCCTACCGCGATTCCAGGCTACCGCAGATCCCCTTACGCCAATTGCGTATCCTATCTTTTCAATGGGATCTGCCTAACGCCGGTATTTGGAGTTTTGGAAGAAGTGAGCGGTAGACCCTCTACCGACAAGACTCCTACCGACAAAAAAAGTCAGTAGTTAAGAGCTTTATTGGCTAACGCGGGAATATAAAGAAGAGAAGACAGCCCTAGTAGAATGAGCTGTAATTCTCTCAGGAGGCTGCTGACCAGCAGTCTCATAAGCAAAACGAAATCATACTTCTCAACCACAAGGAAAGAGAAGTAACAGAAGCCTTCTGACCCTTGCGCTTACAAGAAAAACAAACAAGGCAGAAGATTGACGAAAATCCTTAGTCACCTGTAGATAGAATTTTAGAGCACGCACAAAATCCAAATTGTGTAACAAACATTCCTTATGAGAAGAAGGATTAGGACAAAGAGAAGGAACAACAATCTCCTGATTAATATTCCTAACCGAAACCACCTTAGGGAGAAAACCCAATTTAGTACGAAGAACCACCTTATCCGCATGACAAATAAGGTAAGGTGAATCACACTACAAATCCGAGAGTTCAGAAACTGTCTGAGCAGAAGAGATAGCAACAAGAATTAAAACCTTCCAAGATAACAACTTAATGGGGCCTATTTATCAAAGGTTCTTGCGGACCTGATCCTACAGTGCGGATCAGGTCCACAAGACCTCGCTGAATGCGGAAAGCAATACGCTCTCCGTATTCAGCATTTGCACCACAAGAGCTGCTGGTGCAACGCCGCCCCCTGCAGACTCGCGGCCAATGGGCGCAGGGAGGTGTCAATCAACCTGATCGTACTTGATCGGGTTGATTTCCGCCGATTCCTGTCCGCCTCATCAGAGCAGACGGACAGGGTTATGGAGCAGCGGTCTTTAGACCGCTGCTTCATAACTGGTGTTTCTGGCGAGTCTGAAGACTTGCCAGAAACACGGGCCCACAAGCTCCACTCGGAGCTTGATAAATGGGCCCCAATATCTATGGAATGCATTGGCTCAAATGGAGCCTGCTGCAAAACCTTAAGCACAAGGTTAAGGCTCCAAGAAGGAGCAACAGGTTTAAACACAGGCCTGATTCTGACCAAGGCCTTACAAAAAGAACGAACATCTGGCACATCAGCCAGACGCTTATGAAGCAGAATAGATAAAGCAGAAATTTGACCCTTCAGTAAACTGACTGACAAACCTTTCTCTAGACCATCCTGGAGAAAATACAAAATTCTAGGAATCCTGACCCTACTCCAAGAGAAACCCTTTGAATCACACCAATAAAAGGTATTTACGCCATACCTTATGGTTAATCTTACAAGTTACAGGCTTGCAAGCCTGCAACATGGTATCAATGACCGACTTAGTCAGAACTTAGTCAGAATCTCCAAGCAGTCAACTTCAGAGAAGCAAGATTTGGATGAAGGAAAGGACCCTGAACTAGAAGGTCCTTCCTAAGAGGTAACCTCCAAGGCAGAGGTGACATTTTCACTAGGTCTGCATACCAGATCCTGCGAGGCCACACAGGAGCTATTAGAATTACTGATGCTCTCTCCTGTTTGATACGAGCAATGACTCGTGGAAGGAGCGAAAACAGAGGAAACAGATATGCTAGACCGAAAACCCAAGGAACCGTCAGAGCATCTATCAGAGCGGCCTGCAGATCTCTTGACCTTGAACAGTACCTTGGAAGTTTGGCGTTCTGCCGAAACGCCATCAAATCCAACTCCGGCATCCCCCATCTGAGGGTTAACCTGGAGAACACCTCTGGATGGAGAGCCCACTCTCCGGGATGAAATGTCTGTCTACACAGAAAATCTGCCTCCCAATTGTGCACTCATGGAATGTGGATAGCATATAGGCAACAATTGTGAACTTCCACCCACTGAATAATCGGAGCTACCTCCTTCATGGCTAAGGAACTCCGGGTCCCTCCATGGTGGTTGATTTAAGCCACTGAGGTGATATCCGACTGGAATCTGATAAACTGGGCTAAAGACAACTGAGGCCAAGCCATCAGAGCAATGAAAAATCGCTCTCAACTCCAAGATATTTATGGGGAGGGCAGACTCCTCCCGAGTCCATAGACCCTGCGCGTTTAACGAGTCCCGGACTGCTCCCCAGCCTAGCAGACTGGCGTCCGTGGTCACAATCACCCAAGGAGGTCTCCGAAAGCATGTGCCCTGAGACAGATGCACCTGAGAGAACCACCACGGGAGAGAGTCTCTTGTCGACTGATCTAGAACTATCCTCTAAAACAGATCCAAATAATTTCCGTTCCATTGTCTGAGCATGCATAACTGCAGAGCTCTCAGATGGAATCGAGAAAAGGGAATGACGTCCATGAAAGAGACCATCAGACCAATAACCTCCATACATTGAGCTACTGATGACCGAACAGTAGACTGAAGAGAGAGGCAAGAGGAAAGAATTTTGGATTTTCTGACCTCTGTCAGAAAAAATTTCATAGATAGGGAATCTATAATGGTCCCTAAGAAAACCACCCTTGTAGCTGGAACAAGGGAACTCTTTTTTCAGATTCACTTTCCAACCGTGGGAACGTAGAAAAGACAACAAGATCTCTGTATGAGAGTTTGCCTGTTGAAAACATGGTGCCTAAACCAAAATGTCGTCCAGGTAGGGTGCTACTGCAATTCCCTGAGACCTGATCACTGCCAAAAGAGCCCCCAGAATATTTGAGAAAATTCTGGGAGCTGTGGCAAGACCAAATGGAAGAGCCACAAACAAAGTGTTTGTCCAGAAAAGCAAATCTCATGAATTTCTGATGATCCCTGTGGATGGGAACATGAAGATACGCATCCTTCAAATCTATGGTCGTCATGAACTGACCCTTTTGGACCAGAGGAAGAATGGAACAAATAGTTTTTATTTTTAAAGATGGTACCCTGAGAAACTTGTTGAGACACTAAAATGGGTCGAAAAGTTCTCTCTTTTTTGGGAGCCACGAATAAAACCCTAGACCCTGTTCCCTTATTGGAACTGGAAAAATCACTCCCAGGTAAAAAAAGGTCCTGAACACAGTTCAAGAATGCCTCTATTTTACCTGATCTACATATAGTCTTGAAATGTGGAACCTGCCCTTGGGAAGAAAGGATTTGAATTCTATTTTGTAACCCTGAGATACTATGTTCACAGTCCAATGATCTGGGACATCTCATATCCAGGCTTGACAAAACAGTGAAAGTCTGCCCACCACTTGATCCGATCCCGGACCGGGGACAGAACTTTCATGCTGCCTTAGAATCAGATGCGGGCTTCTTAGACTGCTTCCCCTTGTTCCAAGACTGGTTGGATTTCCAAGAAGGTTTGAACGGTTCCTGCTTGGAAGAGGAAGATTTCTGACCTCTGAAGTTACGAAAAGGAAGGAAAATTACTTTGGCGTCCCTTAGGTCTATTCTTCTTATCTTGAGGAAGACCCCTTTCCACCCGTAATTTCAGAAATAATTTCTGCCAGACCAGGTCCAAACAAGGTCTTACCCTTATAAGGAAGCACCAAAAGCTTAGACTTGGAGGTAACATCAACCGACCAAGATTTAAGCCACAAAGCCCTGCGGGCTAAGACAGTGAAACCAGACATCTTGGCTCCTAGTCTGATAACTTGCATGTTAGCATCAGAAATAAAGGAATTAGCTAATTTGAGAGCCTTAATGCTATCCTGGTTTTCCTCTAACAGAGACTCTACTAAAATAGAGTCAGACAAGGCATTGCACCAATAAAATGCTGCACTTGCTACAGTGGCAATACAAACTGCAGGTTGCCATTGAAGACCCTGTTGAACATACATCTTTTTTAAATAAGCCTCCAACTTCTTGTCCATGGGATCTTTAAAAGAACAACTATCCTCTATAGGGATCGTAGTTCTCTTAGCCAGAGTAGAAATAGCTCCTTCTACTTTAGGCACCGTGCACCATGAATTCTTAATAGAATCAGCAACAGGAAACATCTTTTTCAAAATAGAAAGGAAAAAAGGAGCCCCTGGCTTCTAGCATTCCTGTGAAATAATCTCTGTCACATGGTCAGGAACAGGAAACACTTCATGGGGGAAGGAACATCATAGTATTTATTAAGTTTACTAGATTTCTTAGGGTTGACAACAACAGAAGAATCAGAATCATCCAAAGTAGCCAATACCTCCTTCAACAGGACATGAAAGTGTTCAAGCTTAAATCTTCAGTATCAGGCAAAGGAGTTACACTGTCTGAATCTGAGATCTCACCCTCAGAAGCTACCAATGTATTCTCCCCATCAGGCTTATGAGGAAGGAAAACCTGCATATTAGCAGCTGAAACAGACACCTTAGAATCTGATAAATGCTTAGTCTTCCTCTTGCATCTCCCTAAAAGAGGAAAAGCAGATAATGCAGCAGATACTGCAGAAGATATCTGAGTAGCAAAATCTGCAGGCAAATAAACTCCTCCAGGAGGCTGAGAGGAGGGCACTGTATGTGACACCAATGAAGCTTGGGATGTTTGAGGAGAAAGCTGTGGCATTGCCTGAACAGCATCATCCTGAGACTGCTCCGAGGGAAACAACTTATCTTTAAATTCAAGAGTTCTAGCTAAGCATGCAGCACAGAATTCCATAGGCAAAACAATTTGTTCTTTAAGGCATAACAGACAATCATCAAGACACAGAGTCTTGATCCATGTGCAAAAAAAATAAATAAAAATAAATAAATTAAAGTTGATACTGTCACTTTAAGAAACATAGAATGAGAAAATAAGCAAACAGCCAGCTGTGACCCTCACGCTTAAAAAACTTACAGCTAGAAAAATAACTGAGACAGGACCTCTGCACCTCAGCTGAACTGAGGTGTCTTACCTGACCTCGCAAAAACACTCTGCAAATAAAGCAGAGAAATCCCCAGCCGACCCAAACACTCACCTTCTGAACCTTGTAACAGACACTAAACCCGGAACAGAAAACAAGTCGGCCAGAGACTCCGCTCCATTTACTAAATGCGGAAGAGCGGAAGTCACATAACATATCCGACTAGAAACAGTTTAGCACAGTAATAGCGCGCGTTTCTGTGCAGGAGGAAGAAAGAAAAAAAAAAGAAACCGCCCCTAAAGCGAACCCCAGGAAAATTCAAATAAGCCCACACAATCAGGGTTGTCAACATCGTAACCCAAAACACATGAGCCACAAAATAAAGGATTATGCTTTATTTACAAAAAAGCATTTAACCCCTTAGTCTCCCTGTCTCATTTATACAG
Organism: Bombina bombina; assembly: GCF_027579735.1. Lineage (NCBI taxonomy): Eukaryota > Metazoa > Chordata > Amphibia > Anura > Bombinatoridae > Bombina > Bombina bombina. The sequence continues at coordinate 1,585,521,345 of NC_069499.1, forward strand.
TGCCTGCCCTCTGCCAGAAAATACCCTAAATAAAGGATGTATAAGTCCCATAAAAAGATGCAGCTAAAATTACCTAAGTGCCAATCTCCAATCTAGAGAAAAAAAGGCACTTGCCTGCAATGCAGCTGTCTGGCAGGGAGACAGCTCATCAGGTGTGAAAGGACAGAAACTCCCTACAGAGACCTGAGGAAAAAAGAAAGAACAGAGTAACCTAACTCTGGCTTTCTATACCTAGGGCAGCAATATTTTAGGAAACAAAGTACAACCTCACAACTTCTTAACTGCTTAAAAGTCACCACTACTCTACTGAAGAGATTAATGTGGACTACCGCTACACCCCAAATCTTGCTAGAAGCGAAAAGAAATCCAATTTTTCTTCAGACACCAAAACATCACCTCCTCCATTGACAGAGGCAAAGAGAATGACTGGGGATTATGGGTAGGGGAGTGACATTTTACAGCTTTACTGTGGTGCTCTTTGCCTCCTCCTGGTGGCCAGGAGTGATATTCCCACTAGTAATTGAATGACGTCATGGACTCTCCTTATCTTAGGAAAGAAATAGGACTTTCTAATCGTCAGACGATATCCCCACAGCAGCAACAGAAGAAAGCTCAGAGAAAGTGACACCGCTCCGCTCAGTATTGCAAACGGAAGAGCGGGAAGTCGTGTGAGTGGCTGTAAAATAGATTGTGCAACAGACTAAAAGCGCACGTTTCTGTAAGAAAGCCTCTGAAGAAAAACGTAAGTAACTTAATCCAAAAAAAACCCAGTCTTTAAGCCCCAATAATAAAGAAAAATGTCTAAAACACTTTATCCCATCATCTAAAATTACTGTAGACCTACAGCCATAAACGTCAGGGATACCATCCCATAACAAATGAGGGAAGCCATTAACCCCTTAGTCTCTCAAAAGGAATCCTTAACAAAGGATTAGATATGTCCCATGAGATCTAGTGCAGATATAAACATTTTACTGTGCAAGTCTCCAGTACCTAGAAGACAAAGGCACTTACCTGCAGAGCCAGCTTTTGGGCAGAAAGACAGCTCACAAGGTGTGAAAGGACACTTACGCCTATCAGAGACCTGAAGAAAAAGATAGAACAGAGTAACTAACTCTGACTTTCTATAATAGGAGTAGCAATAATGTTAGAAGTAAAGCAAAGACTACCTTGGCACCTTCTAACTGCTAAAAGTAACCACAACTCTTGCTAAAGAGATTGACATGGACACAATAAGACCTCAATCCTTGTTTGGAGGGAAAAGTACCCATTAAAGGATTAAATCTTCAGACACTCAACTTCGCCATCCTCTCATTTACAGAGGCAAAGAATGACTGGGGGTTATGGGTAAGGGAAGTGACACATAACAGCTCTGCTGGGGTGCTCTTTGCCTCCTCCTGCTGGCCAGGAGGTGAATATCCCACTAGTAATTTGAATGACGTTGTGGACTCTCCATGCCATAGGAAAGAAATCAGAACTCTGTTGCTTAAATTGCTTTATTGGTAGCCAACGACAAATACATAGTTTGATGTTTTTGTTTTGTGTCAGTAAAGGAAAATCCATAAAAAAAATAATATAATTTAAAATGCAAGAAGAAAAAAACCTACTTTATTCACAATAAAAATGTACCCGATATTACTCATCTTTATTAGGTATTTATTAGGTATTTATTAGGTTAGTGAATCGTATTGAATGTGCGGTCTCAGCTGCCACCTATATCATTACTGACCATAAGTGCTCTGTGACCCACAAACAAATTAATTTGTGGCCCTTAGAATGCATGGAGTGTGGCTCTAACAACAAAAGGCTAAATAGGACGGTCTTACTTACTATTTCATATTGTTATTTTCACTCAGCACCCCAGCTAGAGGGGAACTGACATTACAATTAGTTTCCCTTTAAAAGGATAGTGTACTGTAAAATTAGTTTCTCTTTAAAGGGACGGTGTACTGTAAAATTAGTTTCTCTTTAAAAGGACGGTGTACTGTAAAATTAGTTTCTCTTTAAAAGGATAGTGTACTGTAAAATTAGTTTCTCTTTAAAGGGACGGTGTACTGTAAAATTAGTTTCTCTTTAAAGGGACGGTGTACTGTAAAATTAGTTTCTCTTTAAAAGGATAGTGTACTGTAAAATTAGTTTCTCTTTAAAGGGACGGTGTACTGTAAAATTAGTTTCTCTTTAAAGGGACGGTGTACTGTAAAATTAGTTTCTCTTTAAAAGGATAGTGTACTGTAAAATTAGTTTCTTTTTAAAGGGACGGTGTACTGTAAAATTGGTTTCCGCATAAAGTTTTCCAGTTACTTGTTTTACCAGCAGCAGAGTATAAAATCTATTAAATCAGACCTCGCTATCTTATCACGCTCTATACGCAAAAATGTTTCCTTATTCTTAAAGCTGTCTGTAAACCAAAACCCAATAGTTATTTATTTTATCTCTCTCCTAATAACTCTGCACCGCTGGAAGTGTCATTTCATCTGCTGTCTCTGTTTACATAGCTTTTGTATAGCCAGTGCTTAAAGTGTATGTAAAGTCACGCTTTCTGCTGTTGCTTAATTTATTAATCGATTAAAATAAAGGTTAGTTTAATTCATGATTTTTTTCTAATCTAACTGTATTACTGTAACGAAGCATTTAAAACCCGAATTCTCTTACTTTAATCCTCCGCCCGCCATCTTGTCCCTCGTTTTGCATTTGATTGACAGACCGCAGTGACTAATTATACATCGTACCCCGTGGCGTCCTGCCCCTTTTTCACTTACGTCACGCGATTGAACCGATGCAACTGCGCATGCGTGTCTTGACTGATCGTCATCCACATTCCGTGCTCGTTCTTGTTTAGCGCATGCGCTTTGGTCCCTAATCTTAAATTTACATACGAATAACGGAACAAGGCACGCAAGCCCATATTGAAATCCTAAGAGAAACGCATGCGCAAATTGATTTGCCCACGGGAGCGCGCTCCAGTCATACGTAAGCGAGTGTGAGGGAATTGTCTATAAGGAAAGAAGCTGTCAAGCCGGAAGTCATGGATGGGAGGAGTTCAAACTGAAATCGTAGATAAGTAGTAATAGAAAATATAACATAACAACATGAATTTAAAAAAAAATAATTATAGCGGTTTATATTGCAAGCATAGTGATAATCCAAAATGATGATTAGAAACCGGAAAATTGACATTCACTTTAAAGGGACATGAAACCCAAAAAATTTATTTCATGATTTAGATAGAACATACAATTTTAAACAACTTTCCAATTTACTTCTATTATTTAAATTTGCTTCATTCTCTTGTTATCCTTTGCTGAAAGGTTTATCTAGGCTAAAGCTCAGGAGAAGTAAAGAACCTAGGTTCTAGCTGCTGATTGGTGACTGCATATATATATATTGACTGTCATTGGCTCACCCATGTGTTCAGTGAAACCAGTAGTGCATTGCTGCCTATTTTGCCTTCAACAAATGATACCAAGAGAATGAAGCAAATTTGATAATAGAAGTAAACTGTAAAATTGTTTAAAATTGTCCATTTTACCTAAATCATGAAAGAACATATTTGGGTTTTCTGTCCCTTTAAGTACTGATATATTCAGTACAGGTGGAGCTAGCTCAGACAAGTTATTTCAAATGCCAAAATAAAGGTAAATGTGATATTTGTAAACAGTTTAATACACTCCTGCAGGTATAATGGATAATTATGAACAAATGAAAGGGGGGAATTTTTACAGTGCCCTGTCCCTTTAAGTTACAGAGTTGTATTTACACACATTGTCTAGTAAAACTAATTTACAATATAATTTATGTTTTATCTTGCCTGCTTTTCCTGTAATTTAACTCTGCAAATGGTGGGCTTTCCAGTTCAGTGAATTGGAGGTGCATTCTGCAGACTTCACAAGCCCAACCCTGCTACATATCTGTACATAACTGGCACCATGCTGCAAAATAATGCAGTATCTACTCGTTATTGGCTCCTCTAAATAAGGTGACTGGCGGGTGAAGGAAGAACAAAAGCAACAAACAAGGTATTTATACAAAAACAAATCGCATTCACCGACTGAGATAAAAAAATAATAAATTACAAGGTCCCTTTAAAGGGACAGTCAAGTCAGAAGTAAACTTTCATGATACAGATAGAGCATTCAGTGCAGTCTTTTATATTTAAACTTTTTGTGGAACAAGCTCCTACTGAGCATGTGCAGGAATTCACAGAATATACCTATATGCAGTTGTGATTGGCTGATGGATGTCACATGACACAGGAGGAGGGAAATAGACAGAACTACTCATTTGAATGTCAGACTAAGTGCTATTTCATTGTCTGTTTACCGGTTGTACACAGCAGCATCAGTAGGTGGAGAGTGAAGAACAATAAAGTGCCATGAATACTAAAGAGACAGATCGTGTCTGGCTGATGACACAAGGCCTTTGTTCTATCGGTGTTCAGCACCGCATAAGGAACACAAATGACTTTCAGCACAGGAACAATCATTTTACAAAAATAAACCTCTATTGGACTCTCTGAAGCAAAGGAACGGTCGCTTGTTTAATAAAAAGATTTGCTAACATGACATTGATGTTTACAAAGTTCCAGACTACAGATTATACTGAATACTGCGAGGCAGGAATCACTGCCGAAATGAGCTGAAGAGACCCTATAAAGTCACTTGTGTTCCCCTAAGGAGATTACTTAACAAGACCCCTCATGATACTCAGGGATGACCCTCTGTATCCGCTACCAAAGTGATTCCAGTGGTTAAGATAGTGAAAAAGCTGATAAAGTTTCAGGCGCTTGTCAAATCCTTCAGCTTCGGGAATCTTGTCGTGGTAGGCGGAGTAGAAGGAACCTCTGAATCCTCCGAACATGCCGGCAATCGCAAGCTCATATTCTGAATGGCCGTAAAAAGAGGCTGGGTCAAAAATGACTGGTGCTGACCCAACCTCGGCCACGTTTCCTCCCCACAGGTCTCCGTGCAGAAGAGCAGGTACAATCTCAATGGCAGTGAAAAGCGATGGGATCTTCAGCTGTGAGGGGGTAGAGGCACAGTCAGTATTAGTAGGTGTGATGATTAGTAATAAAAACAACTTTACTCTTATTATTGAATTTGCTTCATTCCCTAGGTAGGCTGAGGAGTGTGCATGTGTATAACATTAATGCTGCTACAGCGCTAAAGACATGTGCCTAAGCCTAACAAAGTTTATTTTTCAATAAAGGATACAAGAAGTACAAAGCAAATTAGGTAACGCGTTATGTGCGCTAATTCGCTACAGCATGTAATTTTAAGACTATCAATCCTGCGCTACTGTGTGTTTAACCCTCGCAAAGGGTAGTGCCAAAACCATTGCTGAACCATTGCTGATCCAATCAGTAATGCTAGTTACACTAGCGGTAGTTAAACACACAGTAGTGCAGGGTCGATAGTCTTGAAATAACATAACAGATTAGAGCACGGAACAGATAAGAGCATGTCAATTTTCAACTATACGGTCTGTTAATAATTTACCTAATTGCCAGTTTATAAATAAGTGAAGCATAGTCAGCGCATGCGCATTACATCTCTACACTACTGTAGGATAAAATGTATTGTATATACGGCTGGTTTATAAATAAGTGCAGCACTGTCAGCGCATGTGCATTACATCTCTACACTACTGTAGGATAAAATGTATTGTATATACGGCTGGTTTATAAATAAGTGCAACATTGTCAGCGCATGTGCATAACATCGCTACACTACTGTAGGATAAAATGCATTGTATATACCGCTGGTTTATAATAAGTGCAGCACTGTCAGCGCATGTGCATAACATCGCTACACTACTGTAGGATAAAATGTATTGTATGTACGGCTGGTTTATAATAAGTGCAGCACAGTCAGAGCATGCACATTACATCTCTACACTACTGTAGGATAAAATGTATTGTATGTACGACTGGTTTATAATAACTGCAGCACTATCAGCGCATGCGCATTACATCTCTACACTACTGTAGGATAAAATGTATTGAATATACGGCTGGTTTATAATAAGTGCAGCACTGTCAGCGCATGTGCATAACATCGCTACACTACTGTAGGATAAAATGTATTGTATATACGGCTGGTTTATAAATAAGTGCAACATTGTCAGCGCATGCACATCACATCTCTACACTACTGTAGGATAAAATGCATTGTATATACCGCTGGTTTATAATAAGTGCAGCACTGTCAGCGCATGTGCATAACATCGCTACACTACTGTAGGATAAAATGTATTGTATGTACGGCTGGTTTATAATAAGTGCAGCACAGTCAGAGCATGCGGATTACATCTCTACACTACTGTAGGATAAAATGTATTGTATGTACAACTGGTTTATAATAAGTGCAGCACTATCAGCGCATGCGCATTACATCTCTACACTACTGTAGGATAAAATGTATTATATGTACAACTGGTTTATAATAAGTGCAGCACTATCAGCGCATGCGCATTACATCTCTACACTACTGTAGGATAAAATGTATTGTATGTACAACTGGTTTATAATAAGTGCAGCACTATCAGCGCATGCGCATTACATCTCTACACTACTGTAGGATAAAATGTATTGTATGTACAACTGGTTTATAATAAGTGCAGCACTATCAGCGCATGCGCATTACATCTCTACACTACTGTAGGATAAAATGTATTATATGTACAACTGGTTTATAATAAGTGCAGCACTATCAGCGCATGCGCATTACATCTCTACACTACTGTAGGATAAAATGTATTGTATGTACAACTGGTTTATAATAAGTGCAGCACTGTCAGCGCATGCACATTACATCTCTACACTACTGTAGGATAAAATGTATTATATGTACAACTGGTTTATAATAAGTGCAGCACTATCAGCGCATGCGCATTACATCTCTACACTACTGTAGGATAAAATGTATTGTATGTACGGCTGGTTTATAATAAGTGCAGCACTGTCAGCGCATGCGCATTACATCTCTACACTACTGTAGGATAAAATGTATTGTATGTATGGCTGGTTTATAAATAAGCAGCATGGTCAGCGCATGCACATTACAGCTCTACACTACTGTAGGATAAAATGTATTGTAGGTAAAGTTGGTTTATAATAAGTGCAGCACTGTCAGCGCATGCGCATTACATCTCTACACTACTGTAGGATAAAATGTATTGTATGTACGGATGGTTTATAAATAAGTGCAGCATTGTCAGCGCATGTGCATTACATCTCTATACTACTGTAGGATAAAATGTATTGTAGGTACTGCTGGTTTATAAATAAGTGCAGCAAGTCAGCGCATGCACATTACATCGCTATACTACTGTAGGATAAAATGTATTGTATATACGGCTGGTTTAAAATAAGTGCAGCACTGTCAGCACATGCGCATTACATCTCTATACTACTGTAGGATAAAATGTATTGTATATACGGCTGGTTTATAAATAAGTAGCACAGTCAGCGCATGCACATTACATCTCTACTCTACTGTAGGATAAAATGTATTGTATATACGGCTGGTTTATAAATAAGTAGCACAGTCAGCGCATGCACATTACATCTCTACACTACTGTAGGATAAAATGTATTGTATATACGGTTGGTTTATAATAAGTGCAGCACTGTCAGCACATGCGCATTACATCTCTACACTACTGTAGGATAAAATATATTGTATATATGGCTGGTTTATAAGTGCAGCATTGTCAGCGCATGCGCATTACATCTCTACTCTACTGTAGGATAAAATGTATTGTATATGCGGCTGGTTTATAAATAAGTAGCACAGTCAGCGCATGCACATTACATCTCTACACTACTGTAGGATAAAATGTATTGTAGGTAAAGTTGGTTTATAATAAGTGCAGCACTGTCAGCGCATGCGCATTACATCTCTACACTACTGTAGGATAAAATGTATTGTATGTACGGATGGTTTATAAATAAGTGCAGCATTGTCAGCGCATGTGCATTACATCTCTATACTACTGTAGGTTAAAATGTATTGTAGGTACTGCTGGTTTATAAATAAGTGCAGCAAGTCAGCGCATGCACATTACATCGCTACACTACTGTAGGATAAAATGTATTGTATATACGGCTGGTTTATAATAAGTGCAGCACTGTCGGCACATGCGCATTACATCTCTATACTACTGTAGGATAAAATGTATTGTATATACGGCTGGTTTATAAATAAGTAGCACAGTCAGCGCATGCACATTACATCTCTACTCTACTGTAGGATAAAATGTATTGTATATACGGCTGGTTTATAAATAAGTAGCACAGTCAGCGCATGCACATTACATCTCTACACTACTGTAGGATAAAATGTATTGTATATACGGTTGGTTTATAATAAGTGCAGCACTGTCAGCACATGCGCATTACATCTCTACACTACTGTAGGATAAAATATATTGTATATATGGCTGGTTTATAAGTGCAGCATTGTCAGCGCATGCGCATTACATCTCTACTCTACTGTAGGATAAAATGTATTGTATATGCGGCTGGTTTATAAATAAGTAGCACAGTCAGCGCATGCACATTACATCTCTACACTACTGTAGGATAAAATGTATTGTATATAAGGCTGGTTTATAATAAGTGCAGCACTGTCAGCGCATGTGCATTAAATCTCTACACTACTGTAGGATAAAATGTATTGTATGTTATGCTGGTTTATAATAAGTGTAGCACGGTCAATGCATGCGCATTACATCTCTACACTACTGTAGGATAAAATGTATTGTATGTACGGTTGGTTTATAAATAAGTAGCACAGTCAGCACATGCGCATTACATCTCTACACTACTGTAGGATAAAATGTATTGTATGTATGGCTGGTTTATAAATAAGTAGCACGGTCAGCGCGTGCGCATTACATCTCTACACTACTGTAGGATAAAATGTATTGTATGTACGACTGGTTTATAAGTGCAGCACTGTCAGCGCATGCGCATTACATCTCTACACTACTGTAGGATAAAATGTATTATATATACGGCTGGTTTATAAATAAGTAGCACAGTCAGCGCATGTGCATTACATCTCTATACTACTGTAGGACAAAATGTATTGTATGTACGGCTGGTTTATAATAAGTGCAGCACTATCAGCGCATGCGCATTACATCTCTACACTACTGTAGGATAAAATGTATTGTATGTTATGCTGGTTTACAAATAAGTGTAGCACAGTCAGCGCATGCGGATTACATCTCTACACTACCGTAGGATAAAATGTATTGTATGTTATGCTGGTTTATAAATAAGTAGCACGGTCAGCGCATGCTGATTACGTCTCTACACTACCGTAGGATAAAATGTATTGTATATTATGCTGGTTTATAATAAGTTAAGCACTGTCAGCGCGTGCGCATTACATCTCTACACTACTGTAGGATAAAATGTATTGTATATACGGCTGGTTTATAAATAAGTAGCACGGTCAGCCCCTGCGCATTACATCTCTACACTACTGTAGGATAAAATGTATTGCATGTATGGCTGGTTTATAAATAAGTAGCACAGTCAGCGCATGCGCATTACATCTCTACACTACTGTAGGACAAAATGTATTGTATGTACGGCTGGTTTATAATAAGTGCAGCACTGTCAGCGCATGCACATTACATCTCTACACTACTGTAGGATAAAATGTATTGTATATACGGCTGGTTTATAAATAAGTAGCACGGTCAGCGCATGCGCATTACATCTCTACACTACTGTAGGATAAAATGTATTGCATGTATGGCTGGTTTATAAATAAGTAGCACAGTCAGCGCATGCGCATTACATCTCTACACTACTGTAGGACAAAATGTATTGTATGTACGGCTGGTTTATAATAAGTGCAGCACTGTCAGCGCATGCACATTACATCTCTACACTACTGTAGGATAAAATGCATTGTATATACGGCTGGTTTATAATAAGTGCCGCACTGTCAGCGCATGCACATTACATCTCTACACTACTGTAGGATAAAATGTATTGTATATACGGCTGGTTTATAAGTGCAGCATTGTCAGCGCATGCGCATTACATCTCTACACTACTGTAGGATAAAATGTATTGCATATACGGCTGGGTTATAAATAAGTAGCACAGTCAGCGCATGCACATTACATCTCTACACTACTGTAGGATAAAATGTATTGTATATACGGCTGGTTTATAATAAGTGCAGCACTGTCAGCACATGCGCATTACATCTCTACACTACTGTAGGATAAAATGGATTGTATATAAGGCTGGTTTATAAGTGCAGCACTGTCAGCGCATGTGCATTACATCTCTACACTACTGTAGGATAAAATGGATTGTATATAAGGCTGGTTTATAATAAGTGCAGCACTGTCAGCGCATGCGCATTACATCTCTACACTACTGTAGGATAAAATGTATTGTATGTACGGCTGGTTTAAAATAAGTGCAGCACGGTCAGTGCATGCGCATTACAGCTCTACACTACTGTAGGATAAAATGTATTGTATGTACGACTGGTTTATAAGTGCAGCACTGTCAGCGCATGCGCATTACATCTCTACACTACTATAGGATAAAATGTATTGTATGTACGACTGGTTTATAAGTGCAGCACTGTCAGTGCATGCGCATTACACCTCTACACTACTGTAGGATAAAATGTATTATATATACGGCTGGTTTATAAATAAGTAGCACAGTCAGCGCATGCGTATTATATCTCTACACTACTGTAGGATAAAATGTATTGTATGTTATGCTGGTTACAAAAAAGTGTGGCACGGTCAGCGCATGCGCATTACATCTCTACACTACTGTAGGATAAAATGTATTGTATGTACGGCTGGTTTATAAATAAGTAGCACAGTCAGCGCATGCGGATTACATCTCTACACTACCGTAGGATAAAATGTATTGTATATACGGCTGGTTTATAAGTGCAGCACTGTCAGCGCATGCCATCTCTACACTACTGTAGGATAAAATGTATTGTATGTATGGCTGGTTTATAAATAAGCAGCATGGTCAGCGCATGCGCATTACAGCTTTACACTACTGTAGGATAAAATGTATTGTAGGTAAGGCTGGTTTATAAATAAGTGCAGGACTGTCAGCGCATGCACATTACATCTCTACACTACTTTAGGATAAAATGTATTGTAGGTACTGCTGGCTTATAAATAAGTGCAGCACAGTCAGCACATGAAATTTAGAGCACTAAACAGTCGTGGGATAAAATGTTTGTGGCTGTTTAAAACCCACCTGTAACTGTGCCCATAATTCACGAGCCTCTCTGTCTCCTGATGACTTCTCTAACAAATCCATCTGGTTCTGGATCCGCTGGCGAGTGAAGAATGTGACCCAGTCATCCTGCCAATCATTCACCTGTGCGAAAAGGAAATGCTCTCGTCAGGAGGGAGATCTGTGTGTAGTTTAGTACAGGGGCAGACAATATCGCTAGCTGCTGTAGTCAGGAGAGAGATCTGTATGTAGTTTAGTACAGGGGCAGACAATACCGCTAGCTGCTCTAGTCAGGAGAGAGATCTGTGTGTAGTTTAGTACAGGGGCAGACAATACCGCTAGCTGCTCTAGTCAGGAGAGAGATCTGTGTGTAGTTTAGTACAGGGGCAGACAATACCGCTAGCTGCTCTAGTCAGGAGAGAGATCTGTGTGTAGTTTAGTACAGGGGCAGACAATACCGCCAGCTGCTCTAGTCAGGAGAGAGATCTGTGTGTAGTTTAGTACAGGGGCAGACAATACCGCTAGCTGCTCTAGTCAGGAGAGAGATCTGTGTGTAGTTTAGTACAGGGGCAGACAATACCGCTAGCTGCTCTAGTCAGGAGAGAGATCTGTGTGTAGTTTAGTACAGGGGCAGACAATACCGCCAGCTGCTCTAGTCAGGAGGGAGATCTGTGTGTAGTTTAGTACAGGGGCAGACAATACCGCTAGCTGCTCTAGTCAGGAGAGAGATCTGTGTGTAGTTTAGTACAGGGGCAGACAATACCCCCTAGCTGCTCTAGTCAGGAGAGAGATCTGTGTGTAGTTTAGTACAGGGGCAGACAATACCGCCAGCTGCTCTAGTCAGGGGGGGAGATCTGTGTGTAGTTTAGTACAGGGGCAGACAATACCGCTAGCTGCTCTAGTCAGGAGAGAGATCTGTGTGTAGTTTAGTACAGGGGCAGACAATACCGCCAGCTGCTCTAGTCAGGAGAGAGATCTGTGTGTAGTTTAGTACAGGGGCAGACAATACCGCCAGCTGCTCTAGTCAGGAGAGAGATCTGTGTGTAGTTTAGTACAGGGGGCAGACAATACCGCTAGCTGCTCTAGTCAGGAGAGAGATCTGTGTGTAGTTTAGTACAGGGGCAGACAATACCGCCAGCTGCTCTAGTCAGGAGAGAGATCTGTGTGTAGTTTAGTACAGGGGCAGACAATACCGCTAGCTGCTCTAGTCAGGAGAGAGAGATCTGTGTGTAGTTTAGTACAGGGGCAGACAATACCGCCAGCTGCTCTAGTCAGGAGAGAGATCTGTGTGTAGTTTAGTACAGGGGCAGACAATACCGCCAGCTGCTCTAGTCAGGAGAGAGATCTGTGTGTAGTTTAGTACAGGGGCAGACAATACCGCTAGCTGCTCTAGTCAGGAGAGAGATCTGTGTGTAGTTTAGTACAGGGGCAGACAATACCCCAGCTGCTCTAGTCAGGAGGGAGATCTGTGTGTAGTTTAGTACAGGGGCAGACAATACCGCCAGCTGCTCTAGTCAGGAGGAGATCTGTGTGTAGTTTAGTACAGGGGCAGACAATACCGCTAGCTGCTCTAGTCAGGAGAGAGATCTGTGTGTAGTTTAGTACAGGGGCAGACAATACCGCCAGCTGCTCTAGTCAGGAGAGAGATCTGTGTGTAGTTTAGTACAGGGGCAGACAATACCGCTAGCTGCTCTAGTCAGGAGGGAGATCTGTGTGTAGTTTAGTACAGGGGCAGACAATACCGCCAGCTGCTCTAGTCAGGAGGGAGATCTGTGTGTAGTTTAGTACAGGGGCAGACAATACCGCTAGCTGCTCTAGTCAGGAGGGAGATCTGTGTGTAGTTTAGTACAGGGGCAGACAATACCGCCAGCTGCTCTAGTCAGGAGGGAGATCTGTGTGTAGTTTAGTACAGGGGCAGACAATACCGCTAGCTGCTCTAGTCAGGAGGGAGATCTGTGTGTAGTTTAGTACAGGGGCAGACAATACCGCTAGCTGCTCTAGTCAGGAGGGAGATCTGTGTGTAGTTTAGTACAGGGGCAGACAATACCGCCAGCTGCTCTAGTCAGGAGGGAGATCTGTGTGTAGTTTAGTACAGGGGCAGACAATACCGCTAGGTGCTCTAGTCAGGAGAGAGATCTGTGTGTAGTTTAGTACAGGGGCAGACAATACCGCCAGCTGCTCTAGTCAGGAGGGAGATCTGTGTGTAGTTTAGTACAGGGGCAGACAATACCGCTAGCTGCTCTAGTCAGGAGAGAGATCTGTGTGTAGTTTAGTACAGGGGCAGACAATACCGCTAGCTGCTCTAGTCAGGAGAGAGATCTGTGTGTAGTTTAGTACAGGGGCAGACAATACCGCTAGCTGCTGTCTCTTTCTGAATTCTGAAAGTTTAAAGTGCCATAAAACAGGTTGAGATCTGTGCATATACTAAAGAGATAATTCATTTAAAATAGTTTGCATAAAAATTGTTTAAAAATTACTGGGAAGTATTTTAAAATAATTTTCAAAAATAAGCAAAATGAATTACATAGCTGAACTGCCTGGAGCAGCCAACTCCACCCCTCTTATCAGTGTTTAGACACAGGCATTGTATTTAAACTGAGTTCCCAGCTTCTAGGCAGCTCCAGCAGATAATCCCTATTCACTTTTGCATTTTACCAAAAGAACAATAAACATAGATACAGCCATAAAAGGAATTTTGTGGGGGGAGTTAGAGCTTTAAAAGTCAGAAACTAAAAAGAAAGGTTTAATGGTGAGGCACTGCAGTATACATTTGCAGGTAAAGTAATTAAAGTACATATTATATTATTTTGTCTCTATCCCAACTTGTTTTATGTCCCTTAAAGGGACACTGTACCCAAAAAAATTCTTTCGTGATTCAGATAGAGCATGAAATTTTAAGCAACTTTCTAATTTACTCCTATTATCAAATTTTCTTCACTCTCTTGGTATCTTTATTTGAAATGCAAGAATGTAAGTTTAGATGCCGGCCCATTTTTGGTGAACAACCAGGGTTGTCCTTGCTGATTGGTGGATAAATTCATCCACCAATAAAAAAGTGCTGTCCAGAGTACTGAAACAAAAAAAAAAAAAGCTTAGATGCCTTCTTTTTCAAATAATGATAGCAAGAGAACGAAGAAAAATTGATAATAGGAGTAAATTAGAAAGTTGCTTAAAATTGCATGCTCTTTCAGAATTACAAAAGAAAAAATTTGGGTACAGTGTCCCTTTAAATTCTGACTTTAGTGTCCCTTTAATCTTTATAAATGTCTGCTCTGCCTGGACCAGAAGTAACAGCTGTGTAAGCAGTGAGGGCTGCATCCTTACCATAGGAAGATATCCACAGCAGGTCACAGTATGGAATCCAAACCGGTCTACGTACTGGATGTCCGACTGCCCGGCCCCTTTACCTTTAGAAAAATAAGTCTACAATGAATCTTGTGCTAGACGGCTAATTTTATCATTACAACTAACAGTGAAGGATGTAGGTAGTCACAGGCACTAAGAAGACATCGGTGCTGGCCATTACAGTAGGTACTAAACACAACTAACAGTGAAGGATGTAGGTAGTCACAGGCACTAAGAACACATCGGTGCTGGCCATTACAGTAGGTACTAAACACAAGTAACAGTGAAGGATGTAGGTAGTCACAGGCACTAAGAACACATCGGTGCTGGCCATTACAGTGGGTACTAAACACAACTAACAGTGAAGGATGTAGGTAGTCACAGGCACTAAGAACACATCGGTGCTGGCCATTACAGTGGGTACTAAACACAACTAACAGTGAAGGATGTAGGTAGTCACAGGCACTAAGAACACATCGGTGCTGGCCATTACAGTAGGTACTAAACACAACTAACAGTGAAGGATGTAGGTAGTCACAGGCACTAAGAACACATCGGTGCTGGCCATTACAGTGGGTACTAAACACAACTAACAGTGAAGGATGTAGGTAGTCACAGGCACTAAGAAGACATCGGTGCTGGCCATTACAGTGGGTACTAAACACAACTAACAGTGAAGGATGTAGGTAGTCACAGGCACTAAGAACACATCGGTGCTGGCCATTACAGTGGGTACTAAACACAACTAACAGTGAAGGATGTAGGTAGTCACAGGCACTAAGAACACATCGGTGCTGGCCATTACAGTGGGTACTAAACACAACTAACAGTGAAGGATGTAGGTAGTCACAGGCACTAAGAACACATCGGTGCTGGCCATTACAGTGGGTACTAAACACAACTAACAGTAAAGGATGTAGGTAGTCACAGGCACTAAGAACACATCGGTGCTGGCCATTACAGTGGGTACTAAACACAACTAACAGTAAAGGATGTAGGTAGTCACAGGCACTAAGAAGACATCGGTGCTGGCCATTACAGTAGGTACTAAACACAACTAACAGTGAAGGATGTAGGTAGTAACAGGCACTAAGAAGACATCGGTGCTGGCCATTACAGTGGGTACTAAACACAACTAACAGTGAAGGATGTAGGTAGTCACAGGCACTAATAACACATCTGTGCTGGCCATTACAGTGGGTACTAAACACAACTAACAGTGAAGGATGTAGGTAGTCACAGGCACTAAGAAGATCGGTGCTGGCCATTACAGTGGGTACTAAACACAACTAACAGTGAAGGATGTAGGTAGTCACAGGCACTAAGAACACATCGGTGCTGGCCATTACAGTAGGTACTAAACACAACTAACAGTGAAGGATGTAGGTAGTCACAGGCACTAAGAACACATCGGTGCTGGCCATTACAGTGGGTACTAAACACAACTAACAGTGAAGGATGTAGGTAGTCACAGGCACTAAGAACACATCGGTGTTGGCCATTACAGTGGGTACTAAACACAACTAACAGTGAAGGATGTAGGTAGTCACAGGCACTAAGAACACATCGGTGCTGGCCATTACAGTGGGTACTAAACACAACTAACAGTAAAGGATGTAGGTAGTCACAGGCACTAAGAACACATCGGTGCTGGCCATTACAGTGGGTACTAAACACAACTAACAGTAAAGGATGTAGGTAGTCACAGGCACTAAGAAGACATCGGTGCTGGCCATTACAGTAGGTACTAAACACAACTAACAGTGAAGGATGTAGGTAGTCACAGGCACTAATAACACATCTGTGCTGGCCATTACAGTGGGTACTAAACACAACTAACAGTGAAGGATGTAGGTAGTCACAGGCACGAAGTATCTTTTATCCATTCATTTATTCAACATTTTAATTCTACATTTTGATCCATTTGATACATTGTATCTACTAGTGTATCTACCATAACAGTGGACAAGTATTAGACGAACCGGCTCTGTGAAAAGCCTGTGGCTGGATACTGCATGCTGTTTGCTATCGCCGCTCCCACACTCCAGAGCAATTCCGATATCCACCAGTGTGAGTTAGCTGGACGACTCCTAACAGTCCAGAAGGCATTTGTGACACTTCTCAAGTGTCATACAGCTTGTAAGTACGGTCTTACTTGTATAATTGGCGTGTTATAATCATCTGATTGTGCACTATGGTGGCGCCTTCTTTTTTTATCTTTTACTTCTGCAGAATTTAACATCTTGGGACACCGACAAGAATTTCGAAGAAGCAGCCTGCCATCCACTCCAGATATCCGGATCTGGATTATGGACTAGATGAACTGTCCAATATCATATTTCCATCATCTACAACATTGGTTTGATTGGGACTTTTTCCACACTGTATATATTTTGCAGTTTTCACTCTTGTATTTATATATATAGGGGTACTTTATTTTATTGCACTATATGTTGGTTTTTTCACTTCTATTTCTATACAGGTATTTGGCGCACTGGTTTTTTTCACTTTTATTAACAGTGAAGGATGTAGGTAGTCACAGGCACTAAGAAGATCGGTGCTGGCCATTACAGTGGGTACTAAACACAACTAACAGTGAAGGATGTAGGTAGTCACAGGCACTAAGAAGACATTGGTGCTGGCCATTACAGTAGGTACTAAACACAACTAACAGTAAAGGATATAGGTAGTCACAGGCACTAAGAAGACATCGGTGCTGGCCATTACAGTAGGTACTAAACACAAGTAACAGTGAAGGATGTAGGTAGTCACAGGCACTAAGAAGACATCGGTGCTGGCCATTACAGTGGGTACTAAACACAACTAACAGTGAAGGATGTAGGTAGTCACAGGCACTAATACATCGGTACTGGCCATTACAGTGGGTACTAAACACAACTAACAGTGAAGGATGTAGGTAGTCACAGGCACTAAGAAGACATCGGTGCTGGCCATTACAGTGGGTACTAAACACAACTAACAGTGAAGGATGTAGGTAGTCACAGGCACTAAGAAGACATTGGTGCTGGTCATTACAGTGGGTACTAAACACAACTAACAGTAAAGGATGTAGGTAGTCACAGGCACTAAGAACACATCGGTGCTGGCCATTACAGTGGGTACTAAACACAACTAACAGTAAAGGATGTAGGTAGTCACAGGCACTAAGAAGACCGGTGCTGGCCATTACAGTGGGTACTAAACACAACTAACAGTGAAGGATGTAGGTAGTCACAGGCACTAAGAAGACCGGTGCTGGCCATTACAGTGGGTACTAAACACAACTAACAGTAAAGGATGTAGGTAGTCACAGGCACTAAGAACACATCGGTGCTGGCCATTACAGTGGGTACTAAACACAACTGACAGTGAAGGATGTAGGTAGTCACAGGCACTAAGAACACATCGGTGCTGGCCATTACAGTGGGTACTAAACACAACTAACAGTAAAGGATGTAGGTAGTCACAGGCACTAAGAACACATCGGTGCTGGCCATTACAGTGGGTACTAAACACAACTAACAGTGAAGGATGTAGGTAGTCACAGGCACTAAGAACACATCGGTGCTGGCCATTACAGTGGGTACTAAACACAACTAACAGTGAAGGATGTAGGTAGTCACAGGCACTAAGAACACATCGGTGCTGGCCATTACAGTGGGTACTAAACACAACTAACAGTAAAGGATGTAGGTAGTCACAGGCACTAAGAACACATCGGTGCTGGCCATTACAGTGGGTACTAAACACAACTAACAGTAAAGGATGTAGGTAGTCACAGGCACTAAGAAGACATCGGTGCTGGCCATTACAGTAGGTACTAAACACAACTAACAGTGAAGGATGTAGGTAGTCACAGGCACTAATAACACATCTGTGCTGGCCATTACAGTGGGTACTAAACACAACTAACAGTGAAGGATGTAGGTAGTCACAGGCACGAAGTATCTTTTATCCATTCATTTATTCAACATTTTAATTCTACATTTTGATCCATTTGATACATTGTATCTACTAGTGTATCTACCATAACAGTGGACAAGTATTAGACGAACCGGCTCTGTGAAAAGCCTGTGGCTGGATACTGCATGCTGTTTGCTATCGCCGCTCCCACACTCCAGAGCAATTCCGATATCCACCAGTGTGAGTTAGCTGGACGACTCCTAACAGTCCAGAAGGCATTTGTGACACTTCTCAAGTGTCATACAGCTTGTAAGTACGGTCTTACTTGTATAATTGGCGTGTTATAATCATCTGATTGTGCACTATGGTGGCGCCTTCTTTTTTTATCTTTTACTTCTGCAGAATTTAACATCTTGGGACACCGACAAGAATTTCGAAGAAGCAGCCTGCCATCCACTCCAGATATCCGGATCTGGATTATGGACTAGATGAACTGTCCAATATCATATTTCCATCATCTACAACATTGGTTTGATTGGGACTTTTTCCACACTGTATATATTTTGCAGTTTTCACTCTTGTATTTATATATATAGGGGTACTTTATTTTATTGCACTATATGTTGGTTTTTTCACTTCTATTTCTATACAGGTATTTGGCGCACTGGTTTTTTTCACTTTTATTAACAGTGAAGGATGTAGGTAGTCACAGGCACTAAGAAGATCGGTGCTGGCCATTACAGTGGGTACTAAACACAACTAACAGTGAAGGATGTAGGTAGTCACAGGCACTAAGAAGACATTGGTGCTGGCCATTACAGTGGGTACTAAACACAACTAACAGTAAAGGATATAGGTAGTCACAGGCACTAAGAAGACATCGGTGCTGGCCATTACAGTAGGTACTAAACACAAGTAACAGTGAAGGATGTAGGTAGTCACAGGCACTAAGAAGACATCGGTGCTGGCCATTACAGTGGGTACTAAACACAACTAACAGTGAAGGATGTAGGTAGTCACAGGCACTAATACATCGGTACTGGCCATTACAGTGGGTACTAAACACAACTAACAGTGAAGGATGTAGGTAGTCACAGGCACTAAGAAGACATCGGTGCTGGCCATTACAGTGGGTACTAAACACAACTAACAGTGAAGGATGTAGGTAGTCACAGGCACTAAGAAGACATTGGTGCTGGTCATTACAGTGGGTACTAAACACAACTAACAGTAAAGGATGTAGGTAGTCACAGGCACTAAGAACACATCGGTGCTGGCCATTACAGTGGGTACTAAACACAACTAACAGTAAAGGATGTAGGTAGTCACAGGCACTAAGAAGACCGGTGCTGGCCATTACAGTGGGTACTAAACACAACTAACAGTGAAGGATGTAGGTAGTCACAGGCACTAAGAAGACCGGTGCTGGCCATTACAGTGGGTACTAAACACAACTAACAGTAAAGGATGTAGGTAGTCACAGGCACTAAGAACACATCGGTGCTGGCCATTACAGTGGGTACTAAACACAACTGACAGTGAAGGATGTAGGTAGTCACAGGCACTAAGAACACATCGGTGCTGGCCATTACAGTGGGTACTAAACACAACTAACAGTAAAGGATGTAGGTAGTCACAGGCACTAAGAAGACATAGGTGCTGGCCAATACAGTGGGTAATAAACACAACTAACAGTGAAGGATGTAGGTAGTCACAGGCACGAAGAAGACATCGGTGCTGGCCATTACAGTGGGTACTAAACACAACTAACAGTGAAGGATGTAGGTAGTCACAGGCACTAAGAACACATCGGTGCTGGCCATTACAGTGGGTACTAAACACAACTAACAGTGAAGGATGTAGGTAGTCACAGGCACTAAGAAGACATCGGTGCTGGCCATTACAGTGGGTACTAAACACAACTAACAGTGAAGGATGTAGGAAGTCACAGGCACTAAGAAGACATCGGTGCTGGCCATTACAGTGGGTACTAAACACAACTAACAGTGAAGGATGTAGGTAGTCACAGGCACGAAGAAGACATCGGTGCTGGCCATTACAGTGGGTACTAAACACAACTAACAGTGAAGGATGTAGGTAGTCACAGGCACTAAGAACACATCGGTGCTGGCCATTACAGTGGGTACTAAACACAACTAACAGTGAAGGATGTAGGAAGTCACAGGCACTAAGAAGACATCGGTGCTGGCCATTACAGTGGGTACTAAACACAACTAACAGTGAAGGATGTAGGTAGTCACAGGCACTAAGAACACATCAGTGCTGGCCATTACAGTGGGTACTAAACACAACTAACAGTGAAGGATGTAGGTAGTCACAGGCACTAAGAAGACATTGGTGCTGGCCATTACAGTGGGTACTAAACACAACTAACAGTGAAGGATGTAGGTAGTCACAGGCACTAAGAAGACATTGGTGCTAGCCATTACAGTGGGTACTAAACACAACTTATCAGCACTCTGTATTGCTAGTGGAGGGAGACACCCAACCCCTTTATCATAATACATAATCAACTGAACAAATTAAATTAAAAGCGGAGGAAAACTTTCCTGTAGTATATCAGTCTGATTCCGCCGACATGTTCAGTCCAGCCCCAAAATACCAGGCAATTCTCCTCTGAACAAGGAAAATGCAACTATAGTGTGCAAAAAGAGACTGCACCCTGAGTGGCATTGGCCTTGTGGACAAGCACGGAAGTTTTTCTAGCTATTGTTCCGTCTCAGTGAGTGCGTCTCTCTATTTTCTTGATTTTATGTAAATTGCTCTTAGGTCTCCCTAAGAGTAAAAGGGGGAAACCAGACGTGGACTCCTTGCACACATGTCCTAGAGATATGCAACTGCACCTCACTGACGAGGCCCAAGAGAGGCCGAAACGTATGTATGGGGTTTGCCGTTTGTCTTGTTCAGAGAAGAATTGCCTGGTATTTTGGTGCTGGACTGTCATTGGGCAGGATCAGACTGGTATGCTACAGAATATTTTTTCTTCTGTTAAGTGTGATCAGTCCACGGGTCATCATTACTTCTGGGATATTACTCCTCCCCAACAGGAAGTGCAAGAGGATTCACCCAGCAGAGCTGCATATAGCTCCTCCCCTCTACGTCACTCCCAGTCATTCTCTTGCACCCAACGACTAGATAGGATGTGTGAGAGGACTATGGTGATTATACTTAGTTTTATATCTTCAATCAAAAGTTTGTTATTTTAAAATAGCACCGGAGTGTGTTATTACCTCTCTGGCAGAGTTTGAAGAAGAATCTACCAGAGTTTTTGCTATGATTTTAGCCGGAGTAGTTAAGATCATATTGCTGTTTCTCGGCCATCTGAGGAGAGGTAAACTTCAGATCAGGGGACAGCGGGCAGATGAATCTGCATAGAGGTATGTAGCAGCTTTTATTTTCTGACAATGGAATTGATGAGAAAATCCTGCCATACCGATATAATGTCATGTATGTATACTTTACACTTCAGTATTCTGGGGAATGGTACTTCACTAGAATTACACTGTAAGAAGTACATAAAGCTGTTTAATAACTAGAAATTATGTTTAACGTTTTTGCTGGAATGTAAAATCGTTTTCATTTGCTGAGGTACTGAGTGAATAAATGTTTGGGCACTATTTTTCCACTTGGCAGTTGCTTAATCTTTTTTCTGACAGTTTCTGTTCTCTCTCACTGCTGTGTGTGAGGGGGAGGGGCCGTTTTTTGGCGCTTTTGCTACGCATCAGATATTTCAGTCAGCAGCTCATTGTATTTCCTGCATGATCCGGTTCATCTCTACAGAGCTCAGGGGTCTTCAAAACTTATTTTGAGGGAGGTAATTTCTCTCAGCAGAGCTGTGAGAATTATAGTTGACCGAGATAAAAAACGTTTATTCTGTAATTTGTTTCCTGCTTTCAGAATTTGTTATCTTTGCTAATGGGATTAAACCTTTGCTAAAGTGGTGTTGTTTACAGGGATTGAGGCTATAACTGTTTCAATTTATTAATTTTCAACTGTCATAGATCTTCTGTGCTTCTTAAAGGCACAGTACGTTTTTAATATTATTCTAATTGAATTGTATTCCAAGTTGCAAGTTTATTTGCTAGTGTGTTAAACATGTCTGATTCAGAGGATGATACCTGTGTCATTTGTTGCAATGCCAAAGTGGAGCCCAATAGAAATTTATGTACTAACTGTATTGATGCTACTTTAAATAAAAGTCAATCTGTACAAATTGAACAAATTTCACCAAACAACGAGGGGAGAGTTATGCCGACTAACTCGCCTCACGTGTCAGTACCTGCATCTCCCGATCGGGAGGTGCGTGATATTGTAGCGCCGAGTACATCTGGGCGGCCATTACAAATCACATTACAGGATATGGCTACTGTTATGACTGAAGTTTTGGCTAAATTACCAGAACTAAGAGGTAAGCGTGATCACTCTGGGGTGAGAACAGAGTGCGCTGATAATATTAGGGCCATGTCAGACACTGCGTCACAGGTGGCAGAACATGAGGACGGAGAACTTCATTCTGTGGGTGACGGTTCTGATCCAAACAGACTAGATTCAGATATTTCAAATTTTAAATTTAAACTGGAAAACCTCCGTGTATTACTAGGGGAGGTGTTAGCGGCTCTGAATGATTGTAACACAGTTGCAATACCAGAGAAAATGTGTAGGTTGGATAAATATTTTGCGGTACCGGCGAGTACTGAGGTTTTTCCTATACCTAAGAGACTTACTGAAATTGTTACTAAGGAGTGGGATAGACCCGGTGTGCCGTTCTCACCCCCTCCGATATTTAGAAAAATGTTTCCAATAGACGCCACCACACGGGACTTATGGCAGACGGTCCCTAAGGTGGAGGGAGCAGTTTCTACTTTAGCTAAGCGTACCACTATCCCGGTGGAGGATAGCTGTGCTTTTTCAGATCCAATGGATAAAAAATTAGAGGGTTACCTTAAGAAAATGTTTGTTCAACAAGGTTTTATATTGCAACCCCTTGCATGCATTGCGCCGATCACGGCTGCAGCGGCATTCTGGATTGAGTCTCTTGAAGAGAACATTAGTTCAGCTACTCTGGACGACATTACGGACAGGCTTAGAGTCCTTAAACTAGCTAATTCATTCATTTCGGAAGCCGTAGTACATCTTACTAAACTTACGGCGAAGAACTCAGGATTCGCCATTCAGGCACGCAGGGCGCTGTGGCTAAAATCCTGGTCAGCTGATGTTACTTCTAAGTCTAAATTGCTTAATATACCTTTCAAAGGGCAGTCCTTATTCGGGCCCGGGTTGAAAGAAATTATCGCTGACATTACAGGAGGTAAAGGCCATGCCCTGCCTCAGGACAAAGCCAAAGCTAAGATTAGACAGTCTAATTTTCGTTCCTTTCGTAATTTCAAAGCAGGAGCAGCATCAACTTCCTCTGCACCAAAACAGGAAGGAGCTGTTGCTCGCTACAGACAAGGCTGGAAACCTAACCAGTCCTGGAACAAGGGCAAGCAGACCAGGAAACCTGCTGCTGCCCCTAAAACAGCATGAATTGAGGGCCCCCGATCCGGGATCGGATCTAGTGGGGGGCAGACTTTCTCTCTTCGCCCAGGCTTGGGCAAGAGATGTCCAGGATCCCTGGGCGCTAGAGATAATATCTCAGGGATACCTTCTGGACTTCAAATACTCTCCTCCAAGAGAGAGATTTCATCTGTCAAGGTTGTCAACAATCCAGACAAAGAAAGAGGCGTTTCTACGCTGCGTACAAGAGCTCTTGTTAATGGGAGTAATCCATCCAGTTCCACGAACTGTTTGTGGTTCCCAAAAAAGAGGGAACTTTCAGACCAATCCTGGACTTAAAGATCCTAAACAAATTCCTAAGAGTTCCATCGTTCAAGATGGAGACTATTCGGACAATTTTACCTATGATCCAAGAGGGTCAGTACATGACCACTGTAGATTTAAAAGATGCTTACCTTCACATACCGATTCACAAAGATCATTACCGGTACCTAAGGTTTGCCTTCCTAGACAGGCATTACCAGTTTGTGGCTCTTCCATTCGGATTGGCTACAGCTCCAAGAATCTTCACAAAGGTTCTGGGTGCTCTTCTGGCGGTACTAAGACCGCGGGGAATCTCGGTAGCTCCATACCTAGACGACATTCTGATACAAGCTTCAAGCTTTCAAACTGCCAAGTCTCATACAGAGTTAGTACTGGCATTTCTAAGGTCACATGGATGGAAGGTGAACGAAAAGAAAAGTTCACTCGTTCCACTCACAAGAGTTCCCTTCCTGGGGACTCTTATAGATTCTGTAGAAATGAAGATTTACCTGACAGAGGACAGGCTAACAAGACTTCAAAGTGCTTGCCGCACCCTTCATTCCATTCAACACCCGTCAGTGGCTCAATGCATGGAGGTAATCGGCTTAATGGTAGCGGCAATGGACATAGTACCCTTTGCACGCTTACACCTCAGACCACTGCAACTGTGCATGCTAAGTCAGTGGAATGGGGATTACTCAGACTTATCCCCTTCTCTGAATCTGGATCAAGAGACCAGAAATTCGCTTCTATGGTGGCTTTCTCGGCCACATCTGTCCAGGGGGATGCCATTCAGCAGACCAGACTGGACAATTGTAACAACAGACGCCAGCCTTCTAGGTTGGGGTGCCGTCTGGAATTCTCTGAAGGCTCAGGGACAATGGAGTCAGGAGGAGAGTCTCCTGCCAATAAACATTCTGGAATTGAGAGCAGTTCTCAATGCCCTCCTGGCTTGGCCCCAGTTGACAACTCGGGGGTTCATCAGGTTTCAGTCGGACAACATCACGACTGTAGCTTACATCAACCATCAGGGAGGGACAAGAAGCTCCCTAGCTATGATGGAAGTATCAAAGATAATTCGCTGGGCAGAGTCTCACTCTTGCCACCTGTCAGCAATCCACATCCCGGGAGTGGAGAACTGGGAGGCGGATTTCTTAAGTCGTCAGACTTTTCATCCGGGGGAGTGGGAACTTCATCCGGAGGTCTTTGCCCAAATACTTCGACGTTGGGGCAAACCAGAGATAGATCTCATGGCGTCTCGACAGAACGCCAAGCTTCCTCGTTACGGGTCCAGATCCAGGGATCCAGGAGCAGTCCTGATAGATGCCCTGACAGCACCTTGGGACTTCAGGATGGCTTACGTGTTTCCACCCTTCCCGTTGCTTCCTCGATTGATTGCCAGAATCAAACAAGAGAGAGCATCAGTGATTCTAATAGCACCTGCGTGGCCACGCAGGACTTGGTATGCAGACCTGGTGGACATGTCATCCTGTCCACCTTGGTCTCTACCTCTGAAACAGGACCTTCTGATACAGGGTCCCTTCAAACATCAAAATCTAACTTCTCTGAAGCTGACTGCTTGGAAATTGAACGCTTGATTTTATCAAGACGTGGGTTTTCTGAGTCAGTTATTGATACCTTAATACAGGCTAGGAAACCTGTTACCAGAAAGATTTACCATAAGATATGGCGTAAATACCTATATTGGTGTGAATCCAAAGGTTACTCTTGGAGTAAGGTTAGGATTCCTAGGATATTGTCTTTTCTACAAGAAGGTTTAGAAAAGGGTTTATCTGCTAGTTCATTAAAGGGACAGATCTCAGCTCTGTCCATTCTGTTACACAAACGTCTGTCAGAAGTTCCTGACGTCCAGGCTTTTTGTCAGGCTTTGGCCAGGATTAAGCCTGTGTTTAAAACTGTTGCTCCACCATGGAGTTTAAACCTTGTTCTTAATGTTTTACAGGGCGTTCCGTTTGAACCCCTTCATTCCATTGATATAAAGTTGTTATCTTGGAAAGTTCTATTTTTAATGGCTATTTCCTCGGCTCGAAGAGTCTCTGAATTATCAGCCTTACATTGTGATTCTCCTTATTTGATTTTTCATTCGGATAAGGTAGTTCTGCGTACTAAACCTGGGTTCTTACCTAAGGTAGTTACTAACAGGAATATCAATCAAGAGATTGTTGTTCCTTCTTTATGCCCAAATCCTTCTTCGAAGAAGGAACGTCTACTGCACAACCTGGATGTAGTCCGTGCTCTAAAATTTTACTTACAGGCAACTAAGGAATTTCGACAAACGTCTTCTCTGTTTGTCGTTTACTCTGGGCAGAGGAGAGGTCAAAAAGCTTCTGCTACCTCTCTTTCTTTTTGGCTTCGTAGCATAATTCGTTTAGCTTATGAGACTGCTGGACAGCAGCCTCCTGAAAGAATTACAGCTCATTCTACTAGAGCTGTGGCTTCCACTTGGGCCTTCAAGAATGAGGCCTCTGTTGAGCAGATTTGCAAGGCTGCAACTTGGTCTTCGCTTCATACTTTTTCCAAATTTTACAAATTTGACACTTTTGCTTCATCGGAGGCTATTTTTGGGAGAAAGGTTCTTCAGGCAGTGGTTCCTTCTGTATAAAGAGCCTGCCTATCCCTCCCGTCATCCGTGTACTTTTGCTTTGGTATTGGTATCCCAGAAGTAATGATGACCCGTGGACTGATCACACTTAACAGAAGAAAAACAGAATTTATGTTTACCTGATAAATTACTTTCTCCAACGGTGTGTCCGGTCCACGGCGTCATCCTTACTTGTGGGATATTCTCTTCCCCAACAGGAAATGGCAAAGAGCCCAGCAAAGCTGGTCACATGATCCCTCCTAGGCTCCGCCTACCCCAGTCATTCGACCGACGTTAAGGAGGAATATTTGCATAGGAGAAACCATATGGTACCGTGGTGACTGTAGTTAAAGAAAATAAAATATCAGACCTGATTAAAAAAACCAGGGCGGGCCGTGGACCGGACACACCGTTGGAGAAAGTAATTTATCAGGTAAACATAAATTCTGTTTTCTCCAACATAGGTGTGTCCGGTCCACGGCGTCATCCTTACATGTGGGAACCAATACCAAAGCTTTAGGACACGGATGAAGGGAGGGAGCAAATCAGGTCACCTAAATGGAAGGCACCACGGCTTGCAAAACCTTTCTCCCAAAAATAGCCTCAGAAGAAGCAAAAGTATCAAACTTGTAAAATTTGGTAAAAGTGTGCAGTGAAGACCAAGTCGCTGCCCTACATATCTGATCAACAGAAGCCTCGTTCTTGAAGGCCCATGTGGAAGCCACAGCCCTAGTGGAATGAGCTGTGATTCTTTCGGGAGGCTGCCGTCCTGCAGTCTCGTAAGCCAATCTGATGATGCTTTTAATCCAAAAGGAGAGAGAGGTAGAAGTTGCTTTTTGACCTCTCCTTTTACCGGAGTAAACAACAAACAAGGAAGATGTTTGTCTAAAATCCTTTGTAGCATCTAAATAGAATTTTAGAGCGCGAACAACATCCAAATTGTGCAACAAACGTTCCTTCTTTGAAACTGGTTTCGGACACAGAGAAGGTACGATAATCTCCTGGTTAATGTTTTTGTTAGAAACAACTTTTGGAAGAAAACCAGGTTTAGTACGTAAAACCACCTTATCTGCATGGAACACCAGATAAGGAGGAGAACACTGCAGAGCAGATAATTCTGAAACTCTTCTAGCAGAAGAAATTGCAACTAAAAACAAAACTTTCCAAGATAATAACTTAATATCAACGGAATGTAAGGGTTCAAACGGAACCCCCTGAAGAACTGAAAGAACTAAATTGAGACTCCAAGGAGGAGTCAAAGGTTTGTAAACAGGCTTAATTCTAACCAGAGCCTGAACAAAAGCTTGAACATCTGGCACAGCTGCCAGCTTTTTGTGAAGTAACACAGACAAGGCAGAAATCTGTCCCTTCAGGGAACTTGCAGATAATCCTTTTTCTAATCCGTCTTGAAGGAAGGATAAAATCTTAGGAATCTTAACCTTGTCCCAAGGGAATCCTTTAGATTCACACCAACAGATATATTTTTTCCAAATCTTGTGGTAAATCTTTCTAGTTACAGGCTTTCTGGCCTGAACAAGAGTATCAATAACAGAATCTGAGAATCCTCGCTTCGATAGAATCAAGCGTTCAATCTCCAAGCAGTCAGCTGGAGTGAAACCAGATTCGGATGTTCGAACGGACCCTGAACAAGAAGGTCTCGTCTCAAAGGTAGCTTCCAAGGTGGAGCCGATGACATATTCACCAGATCTGCATACCAAGTCCTGCGTGGCCACGCAGGAGCTATCAAGATCACCGACGCCCTCTCCTGATTGATCCTGGCTACCAGCCTGGGGATGAGAGGAAACGGCGGGAACACATAAGCTAGTTTGAAGGTCCAAGGTGCTACTAGTGCATCCACTAGAGCCGCCTTGGGATCCCTGGATCTGGACCCGTAGCAAGGAACTTTGCAGTTCTGACGAGAGGCCATTAGATCCATGTCTGGAATGCCCCACCGCTGGGTGACTTGGGCAAAGATTTCCGGATGGAGTTCCCACTCCCCCGGATGCAATGTCTGACGACTCAGAAAATCCGCTTCCCAATTTTCCACTCCTGGGATGTGGATAGCAGACAGGTGGCAGGAGTGAGACTCCGCCCATAGAATGATTTTGGTCACTTCTTCCATCGCTAGGGAACTCCTTGTTCCCCCCTGATGGTTGATGTACGCAACAGTCGTCATGTTGTCTGATTGAAACCGTATGAACTTGGTCCTCGCTAGCTGAGGCCAAGCCTTGAGAGCATTGAATATCGCTCTCAGCTCCAGAATATTTATCGGTAGAAGAGATTCTTCCCGAGACCAAAGACCCTGAGCTTTCAGGGATCCCCAGACCGCGCCCCAGCCCATCAGACTGGCGTCGGTCGTGACAATGACCCACTCTGGTCTGCGGAACGTCATCCCTTGTGACAGATTGTCCAGGGACAGCCACCAACGGAGTGAGTCTCTGGTCCTCTGATTTACTTGTATCTTCGGAGACAAGTCTGTATAGTCCCCATTCCACTGACTGAGCATGCACAGTTGTAATGGTCTTAGATGAATGCGCGCAAAAGGAACTATGTCCATTGCCGCTACCATCAACCCGATCACTTCCATGCACTGAGCTATGGAAGGAAGAGGAACGGAATGAAGTATCCGACAAGAGTCTAGAAGTTTTGTTTTTCTGGCCTCTGTTAGAAAGATCCTCATTTCTAAGGAGTCTATAATTGTTCCCAAGAAGGGAACCCTTGTTGACGGGGATAGAGAACTCTTTTCCACGTTCACTTTCCAGCCGTGAGATCTGAGAAAGGCCAGGACGATGTCCGTGTGAGCCTTTGCTTGAGGAAGGGACGACGCTTGAATCAGAATGTCGTCCAGGTAAGGTACTACTGCAATGCCCCTTGGTCTTAGCACCGCTAGAAGGGACCCTAGTACCTTTGTGAAAATCCTTGGAGCAGTGGCTAATCCGAAAGGAAGCGCCACGAACTGGTAATGTTTGTCCAGGAATGCGAACCTTAGGAACCGATGATGTTCCTTGTGGATAGGAATATGTAGATACGCATCCTTTAAATCCACCGTGGTCATGAATTGACCTTCCTGGATGGAAGGAAGAATAGTTCGAATGGTTTCCATCTTGAACGATGGAACCTTGAGAAACTTGTTTAAGATCTTGAGATCTAAGATTGGTCTGAACGTTCCCTCTTTTTTGGGAACTATGAACAGATTGGAGTAGAACCCCATCCCTTGTTCTCTTAGTGGAACAGGATGAATCACTCCCATTTTTAACAGGTCTTCTACACAATGTAAGAACGCCTGTCTTTTTATGTGGTCTGAAGACAACTGAGACCTGTGGAACCTCCCCCTTGGGGGAAGTCCCTTGAATTCCAGAAGATAACCCTGGGAGACTATTTCTAGCGCCCAAGGATCCAGAACATCTCTTGCCCAAGCCTGAGCGAAGAGAGAGAGTCTGCCCCCCACCAGATCCGGTCCCGGATCGGGGGCCAATATTTCATGCTGTCTTGGTAGCAGTGGCAGGTTTCTTGGCCTGCTTTCCCTTATTCCAGCCTTGCATTGGTCTCCAAGCTGGCTTGGCTTGAGAAGTATTACCCTCTTGCTTAGAGGACGTAGCACTTTGGGCTGGTCCGTTTTTACGAAAGGGACGAAAATTAGGTCTATTTTTCGCCTTGAAAGGCCGATCCTGAGGAAGGGCGTGGCCCTTACCCCCAGTGATATCAGAGATAATCTCTTTCAAGTCAGGGCCAAACAGCGTTTTCCCCTTGAAAGGAATGTTTAGTAGCTTGTTCTTGGAAGACGCATCAGCCGACCAAGATTTCAACCAAAGCGCTCTGCGCGCCACAATAGCAAACCCAGAATTCTTAGCCGCTAACCTAGCCAATTGCAAAGTGGCGTCTAGGGTGAAAGAATTAGCCAATTTGAGAGCATTGATTCTGTCCATAATCTCCTCATAAGGAGGAGAATCACTATCGAGCGCCTTTATCAGCTCATCAAACCAGAAACATGCGGCTGTAGTGACAGGGACAATGCATGAAATTGGTTGTAGAAGGTAACCCTGCTGAACAAACATCTTTTTAAGCAAACCTTCTAATTTTTTATCCATAGGATCTTTGAAAGCACAACTATCCTCTATGGGTATAGTGGTGCGTTTGTTTAAAGTAGAAACCGCTCTCTCGACCTTGGGGACTGTCTGCCATAAGTCCTTTCTGGGGTCGACCATAGGAAACAATTTTTTAAATATGGGGGGAGGGACGAAAGGAATACCGGGCCTTTCCCATTCTTTATTAACAATGTCCGCCACCCGCTTGGGTATAGGAAAAGCTTCTGGGAGCCCCGGCACCTCTAGGAACTTGTCCATTTTACATAGTTTCTCTGGGATGACCAACTTTTCACAATCATCCAGAGTGGATAATACCTCCTTAAGCAGAATGCGGAGATGTTCCAACTTAAATTTAAATGCAATTACATCAGGTTCAGCCTGTTGAGAAATGTTCCCTGAATCAGTAATTTCTCCCTCAGACAAAACCTCCCTGGCCCCCTCAGATTGGGTTAGGGGCCCTTCAGAGATATTAATATCAGCGTCGTCATGCTCTTCAGTAACTAAAACAGAGCAGCCACGCTTACGCTGACAAGGGTTCATTTTGGCTAAAATGTTTTTGACAGAATTATCCATTACAGCCGTTAATTGTTGCATAGTAAGGAGTATTGGCGCGCTAGATGTACTAGGGGCCTCCTGAGTGGGCAAGACTCGTGTAGACGAAGGAGGGAATGATGCAGTACCATGCTTACTCCCCTCACTTGAGGAATCATCTTGGGCATCATTGTCATTATCACATAAATCACATTTATTTAAATGAACAGGAATTCTGGCTTCCCCACATTCAGAACACAGTCTATCTGGTAGTTCAGACATGTTAAACAGGCATAAACTTGATAATAAAGTACAAAAAACGTTTTAAAATAAAACCGTTACTGTCACTTTAAATTTTAAACTGAACACACTTTATTACTGCAATTGCGAAAAAACATGAAGGAATTGTACAAAATTCACCAAATTTTCACCACAATGTCTTAAAGCCTTAAAAGTATTGCACACCAAATTTGGAAGCTTTAACCCTTAAAATAACGGAACCGGAGCCGTTTTAACACTTTAACCCCTTTACAGTCCCTGGTATCTGCTTTGCTGAGACCCAACCAAACCCAAAGGGGAATACGATACCAAATGACGCCTTCAGAAAGTCTTTTCTAAGTATCAGAGCTCCTCTCACATGCGACTGCATGCCATGCTTCTCAAAAACAAGTGCGCCACACCGGCGCGAAAATGAGGCTCTGCTTATGCTTTGGGAAAGCCCCTAAGAAATAAGGTGTCTAATACAGTGCCTGCCGATATTATAATATCAATATACCCAGATAAAATGATTCCTCAAGGCTAAATATGTGTTAATAATGAATCGATTTAGCCCAGAAAAGTCTACAGTCTTAATAAGCCCTTGTGAAGCCCTTATTTACCCTCGTAATAAACATGGCTTACCGGATCCCATAGGGAAAATGACAGCTTCCAGCATTACATCGTCTTGTTAGAATGTGTCATACCTCAAGCAGCAAGAGACTGCACACTGTTCCCCCAACTGAAGTTAATTGCTCTCAACAGTCCTGTGTGGAACAGCCATGGATTTTAGTTACGGTTGCTAAAATCATTTTCCTCATACAAACAGAAATCTTCATCTCTTTTCTGTTTCTGAGTAAATAGTACATACCAGCACTATTTCAAAATAACAAACTCTTGATTGAATAATAAAAACTACAGTTAAACACTAAAAAACTCTAAGCCATCTCCGTGGAGATGTTGCCTGTACAACGGCAAAGAGAATGACTGGGGTAGGCGGAGCCTAGGAGGGATCATGTGACCAGCTTTGCTGGGCTCTTTGCCATTTCCTGTTGGGGAAGAGAATATCCCACAAGTAAGGATGACGCCGTGGACCGGACACACCTATGTTGGAGAAACATAATTTATGCTTACCTGATAAATTCCTTTCTTCTGTAGTGTGATCAGTCCACGGCCCGCCCTGTTTTTAAGGCAGGTAAATATTTTTTAATTTATACTCCAGTCACCACTTCACCCTTGGCTTTTCCTTTCTCGTTGGTCCTTGGTCGAATGACTGGGAGTGACGTAGAGGGGAGGAGCTATATGCAGCTCTGCTGGGTGAATCCTCTTGCACTTCCTGTTGGGGAGGAGTAATATCCCAGAAGTAATGATGACCCGTGGACTGATCACACTACAGAAGAAAGGAATTTATCAGGTAAGCATAAATTATGTTTTTCTCTGTGAAAAGGCATAGTGTGCAAAAAGAGACTGCACCCTCAGTAGCACTGGTCTTGTGGACAAGCACCGAAGTTTTTCTAGCTATTGTTCTGTCTCAGTGAGTGCGTCTCTCTGTTTTCTTGACCCCTGAGTTAGGCCCATCTCCAGCGGCCATGCCTGTGGAATGAGTTATTACCCCCTCCATTAGGAATGTATGTCTGGAGGGGCATTCGTTGGCCAGTGCGAGTGGGAGCATGCTTATCTCCACAATTGATTAAGTTATCTGGCACAGCAGTGGCTTCCGCGGTGGCCCTCTTGCAGTCCTTGGCACCTGTCCTGGTGGGCGGCAGTCTTCTCTCTTCTGACGCAGCTTCCGGCGCAGGTGCTCTCCCCCCCTCAATGGGTCCTTGGGCAGCTGCGGGTGAATCCCCATGGTCAGTAGCGGCCATTGGAAATTACGTCACTTCCGGTTTGGCCACTTCCGGTGACGTCACTTCCGGAAACGCCATTCGGGAGCCTGCAAGCAAGAGGGCAGCACTGTCTTCTCCTCTGGGGTCCGCAGGTAAGAGAGAAGTACCCCGGGGAGGACTAGGCACTCAGGGGGGCACCACAAAGCACAAGGGCTATGCATGCAGCAAAGGTGTTATCCAAGCCTGGGGGTCACATGTCACATACCAGGCAGGAGGCCTGCTGTGGGGGCATTAATGCATGCGAGGCGAAAACAATGAGCGGGTATATGCTTGATAATAAAGCGGAGTGCACAGCTAGGCAAGCACACGATTGTGACGCAGTAAATGAGGAAACGGCGACAGGCCCAAGTAGAAGTGTGAATGCGAGGTCTGGTAGGAGTCAAGCCGTGACTGTTCCACGGTGCACAAGAAGTGCATTGAGGGGTGCTCGTGTGAGTACATCTGGGGTGTCACCCAGTGGGTGTAATGTGGGAGTCACGGCTCTCAGCCCAGTTTGTGTCAGGGTATGTAGATTGAATTAGAGCACAGCAGCGCTAGGCAGGTACAGTTTGCGTATGCTGTTATGGATGCTCATGGAGGGAGTGTGTTTGATGGTGGTCATGTAATGTTGGATACAGGACACCAGGCCTACTGCCAAAAAGAAATGGCGGAGGACGCCACTGGTCCTAAGAAATTTAAGAGGCCCGATTCGTAAGACAAATAGCGGAAATGCTTTGGCATGTACGCTTCTTGTTAACGAGATACCCGGATCATGCTTTAGATATTCTCAAATTTCAGGATGCCATTGATACCATCCAGGAGAGATACAGGGAGGGGGCCTGGAGGGAGTATGACATTGCATTTCATAGGAAGAAGGTGGGTAGCCCACTACTTAACTTTGGTGATGTGGATATGCGTTTATGGGCGCAGTTGGGCCCAGAGAAACCAGTAGGGTCATGGATGTCTCTCACCGTACTTATGGGGGGGTAGAGCTTTGCAATGGTCTTGACGGCATCCCGCGGGGGTTTGCTGGCATTTCCAAGATAAGCTATGCGATAAAGGACCAGCCTGGGCATTTTGACACGCCTGCAGGTATTGCGGCAGTGGGCATTCTGGCTCTGAGTATAACAGAAGTAAAAAACTCAGGTGCTCTCAGGAGAGACAGGGTGAGCGCACCGGGTCTAGACCACATGTTGTCGGAAAAGGAGGTAACCGAAATTGAAAAGTGACTAGGACTTTCCCAGATAGGAGGGCGGCCGAGTTACTCGGCTCCGGCCTCTGATGGGGATTTGTTATCCCTGTCAGTTCAAGGGTTTGCGGGTCCATGGTTCGCAGGAACCTGAAATCCGCTTACCAATTCCCCAAATGTGGTGAGGGAAAAGTGGGGCAAAGAGGTGTCATTGGGCCGTAGGGCTGGCCCCTTTAAGGAGGTACCGATTCCGGGGTTGGTTATCTCTGCTTTGGGGGTTGTCCCTAAGAAAGACCCAGGCAAATTCATACTCATTCAACACCTCTCTTTTTCCAAAGGGCGGTCTGTCAATGATGCGATTGCCCCTGAACTTAGCTCAGTGCATTATCAGTCTTTTGATGATGCTCTCTCCCTAGACAGGAGGGTGGGGCAGGGTGCCCTCCTAGCAAAACTGGATGTGGAATCGGCCTTTCAGCTCCTTCCTATTCACCCCTCGTCGTTTCATCTCATGGGATGTTGGTTCAAGGGAGAGTATTTTGTGGACAGGTGTCTACCCATGGGTTGCTCCATTTCTTGCGCCTATTTCAAGGCTTTCAGTAGTTTCCTGCACTGGACCATTGCTGCTGTAGCAGGCTTTGACGTCTTGGCACACTACCTGGATGATTTTCTACTGGTAGGCCGTCCATGGACTTTGGAATGTGCCTTCTTGATGAAGGTCACCAGGCTCTTGATGAGTAGATTTGGGAGTTCCCCTGGTAGAGGACAAGACTTAAGGTCCTTGTTCCTGCCTCACTTTCCTGGGCATTGAGATTACTTCTGAGGCATGCTGGAGGCGGTCAGGTTCACAAAAAAGGAGTTACACATTTCCATCAGGGACCTTCAGTCCCTGTTGGGCCTGCTGAATTTTGCTGGGAGAGTCATCACTATGGGGAGGGTCTTCCTCAGGCGAATCGAGAGCAGTTTTGTGGGGCTCGTTTTCAGGCTTACAGATTTTGCGTCACTCCAGAGATGGTTGAAGACCTTGGAGTGTGGAAACAATTCCTCCTGCACTTCAATGGGATTTGCATGTGGAGGAAGGGAGTCTCTTCCAACAGTGCTCTCCAGTTTTTCACAGATGCCACCGGCTTTCATGGGTACATCACTTTCTTGAATGGTCAATGGAGTGCCGGCCCATGGCCTCAGTCATTGATTGACCGAGGGCTAGTGAGAAACCTCTGTCTGTTAGAGGTTTTTCCCATTGTGGTGGCCCTCGAGATCTGGGGCGCACAGCTCCCGGATCGAGAAGTAGTCTTTCTCTTGTTAAGTGTAGTCAGTCCACGGGTCATCCATTACTTATGGAATATATGAAGCTGCAAGAGGATCACCCAGCAGAGCTGCTACATAGCTCCTCCCCTCACATGTCATATTCAGTCATTCTCTTGCAGCCTAACTAGATAGGTCGCTGTGAGAGGTCTGTGGTGTTTTTTAACTTAGTTTATTTCTACAATCAAAAGTTTGTTATTTTAAATGGCACCGGAGTGTGCTGTTTATTCTCAGGCAGCTTTAGAAGAAGAATCTGCCTGCGTTTTCTATGATCTTAGCAGACGTAACTAAGATCCACTGGCTGTTCTCATCTGAGGAGTGAGGTAACTTCAGAGAAGGGGAATAGCATGCAGGGCCCCCTGCAAAAGAGGTATGTGCAGTAAATTATTTTTCTGAGGAATGGAATTGACTGAGAAAATACTGCTGATACCAATGTAAAGTAAGTTCAGCCTTAAATGCAGTGATAGCGACTGGTATTAGGCTGATGAGTGTGTGTACACTGAATGTATTTTTCTAAGGAATGGAATTGACTCTGAAAATACTGTTAATACTGAAGTAATGTATGAGCCTTAACTGCAGTAAAAGCGACTGGTAGCAGGCTTATTAATAACACTTCATAACTTTTCAAATGTATGTTTAAAACGTTTACTGGCATGTTAATCGTTTTTTGTGAGGTACTTGGTGATAAAACTTATTGGGGCATGATTTTTACCACATGGCCATCTTTGTTTTCTGCATAGAAACAGTTTTCTGAGCTTCCCCACTGTTGTAATATGAGTGGGAGGGGCCTATTTTAGCGCTTTTTTGCGCAGTAAAAATTCAGTCACAATCTGTCTACTTCATCCTCCATGATCCAGATCGTCTCTAGAGAGCTCAGGGGTCTTCAAAATTCATTTTGAGGGAGGTAATCAGTCACAGCAGACCTGTGACAGTGTGTTTTGACTGTGAGAAAAACGTTAATTATTAAATTGTTAATCCGTTTTTGGGTATTAAGGGGTTAATCATCCATTTGCTGGTGGGTGCAATCCTTTGCTAACTTAATACATTTACTGTGAAAAATTGGTTGCTATAACTATTTTGGTTCATTGTTATTTCAACTGTGACAGCTTTTTGTGCTTCTTAAAGGCACAGTAGCGTTTTTTATATTGCTTGTAAATTTATTTAGAAAAGTATTTCCAAGCTTGCTAGTCTCATTGCTAGTCTGTTAAAACATGTCTGACACAGATGAATCTCTTTGTTCACTATGTTTAAAGGCCAATGTGGAGCCCAATAGAAATTTATGTACTAATTGCATTGATGCTACTTTAAATAAAAGTCAATCTTTACATGTAAAGAAATTATCACCAGACAACGAGGGGGAAGTTATGCCGACTAACTCTCCTCACGTGTCAGTACCTTCGCCTCCCGCTCAGGAGGTGCGTGATTTTGTGGCGCCAAGTACATCAGGGAGGCCCTTACAAATCACTTTGCAAGACATGGCTACTGTTATGACAGAAGTATTATCTAAATTGCCAGAATTAAGAGGCAAGCGCGATAGCTCTGGGTTAAGGACAGAGCGCGCGGATGAGGTGAGAGCCATGTCAGATACTGCGTCACAGTTTGCAGAACGTGAAGACGGAGAGCTTCATTCTGTGGGTGACGGATCTGATCCAGGGAGACTGGATTCAGAGATTTCTAATTTTAAATTTAAGCTTGAGAACCTCCGCATATTGCTAGGGGAGGTATTAGCGGCTCTGAATGATTGTAACACGGTTGCAATTCCAGAAAAATTATGTAGGTTGGATAGATACTATGCGGTACCGGTGTGTACTGACGTGTTTCCTATACCTAAAAGGCTTACAGAGATTATTAGCAAGGAGTGGGATAGACCTGGTGTGCCCTTTTCCCCTCCTCCCATATTTAGGAAAATGTTTCCTATAGACGCCACCACACGAGACTTATGGCAGACGGTCCCTAAGGTGGAGGGAGCAGTTTCTACTTTAGCTAAGCGTACCACTATCCCGGTGGAGGATAGTTGTGCATTTTCAGATCCAATGGATAAGAAATTAGAGGGTTACCTTAAGAAAATGTTTGTTCAACAAGGTTTTATCTTACAGCCCCTTGCATGCATTGCGCCTGTCACTGCTGCGGTGGCATTCTGGTTTGAGTCTCTGGAAGAGGCCATTCGCACAGCTCCATTGGATGAAATTATGAACAAGCTTAAAGCACTTAAGCTAGCTAACGCATTTGTTTCTGATGCCGTCGTACATTTAACCAAACTTACGGCTAAGAACTCCGGATTCGCCATCCAAGCGCGCAGAGCGCTATGGCTTAAATCCTGGTCAGCTGACGTGACTTCTAAATCTAAATTGCTTAATATTCCTTTCAAAGGGCAGACCTTATTCGGGCCCGGCTTGAAAGAAATTATAGCTGACATTACGGGAGGTAAGGGCCATGCTCTACCTCAGGACAGGGCCAAATCAAAGGCCAAACAGTCTAATTTTCGTGCCTTTCGTAACTTCAAGGCTGGAGCAGCATCAACTTCCTCCGCTCCAAAACAGGAAGGAGCTGTTGCTCGTTACAGGCAGGGCTGGAAAGTTAACCAGTCCTGGAACAAGGGCAAGCAGGCCAAGAAACCTGCTGCTGCCCCCAAGACAGCATGAAGAGAGGGCCCCCTATCCGGAAACGGATCTAGTGGGGGGCAGACTTTCTCTCTTCGCCCAGGCTTGGGCAAGAGATGTCCAGGATCCCTGGGCGTTGGAGATCATATCTCAGGGATATCTCCTGGACTTCAAAACTTCTCCTCCACGAGGGAGATTTCATCTTTCAAGGTTATCAGCAAACCAAATAAAGAAAGAGGCGTTTCTACGCTGTGTACAAGACCTCTTACTAATGGGGGTGATCCACCCAGTTCCGCGGACGGAACACGGGCAGGGATTCTATTCAAATCTATTTGTGGTTCCCAAGAAAGAGGGAACCTTCAGACCAATCTTGGACTTAAAAATCCTAAACAAATTTCTAAGAGTTCCATCATTCAAAATGGAAACTATTCGAACCATCCTTCCCATGATCCAAGAGGGTCAGTACATGACCACAGTGGATTTAAAGGATGCCTACCTTCACATACCGATTCACAAGGATCATTATCGGTACCTAAGATTTGCTTTCCTAGACAGGCATTACCAGTTTGTAGCTCTTCCCTTCGGATTAGCTACGGCTCCAAGAATCTTTACAAAAGTTCTGGGCTCACTTCTGGCGGTACTAAGACCGCGAGGCATAGCGGTGACTCCGTACCTAGACGACATTCTGATACAAGCATCAAGTTTTCAAACTGCCAAGTCTCATACAGAGATAGTTCTGGCATTTCTGAGGTCGCATGGGTGGAAGGTGAACGTGGAAAAGAGTTCTCTATTACCACTTACAAGAGTTCCCTTTCTAGGGACTCTTATAGATTCTGTAGAGATGAAAATTTACCTGACAGAGGCCAGGTTATCAAAACTTCTAAATGCTTGCCGTGTCCTTCATTCCATTCCACACCCATCAGTAGCTCAGTGCATGGAAGTAATCGGCTTAATGGTAGCGGCAATGGACATAGTACCATTTGCGCGCCTGCATCTCAGACCGCTGCAATTGTGCATGCTAAGTCAGTGGAACAGGGATTACTCAGATTTGTCCCCCTACTAAGTCTGGATCAAGAGACCAGAGATTCTCTTCTATGGTGGCTCTCTCGGCCACATCTGTCCAAGGGGATGACCTTTCGCAGGCCAGATTGGACGATTGTAACAACAGACGCCAGCCTTCTAGGCTGGGGCGCAGTCTGGAACTCCCTGAAAGCTCAGGGATTATGGACTCAGGAGGAGAAACTCCTCCCAATAAATATTCTGGAATTAAGAGCAATATTCAATGCTCTCCTAACTTGGCCTCAGTTAGCAACTCTGAGGTTCATCAGATTTCAGTCGGACAACATCACGACTGTGGCTTACATCAACCAT
The DNA here is from genome assembly GCF_027579735.1 of Bombina bombina. Taxonomy (NCBI): domain Eukaryota; kingdom Metazoa; phylum Chordata; class Amphibia; order Anura; family Bombinatoridae; genus Bombina; species Bombina bombina. The sequence goes on from NC_069499.1 coordinate 1,585,561,458, forward strand.
CAAGGGGGAACCAGAAGTTCCCTAGCGATGTTGGAAGTCTCAAAGATAATTCGCTGGGCAGAGTCTCACTCTTGCCACCTGTCAGCGATTTACATCCCAGGCGTAGAGAACTGGGAGGCGGATTTTCTAAGTCGCCAGACTTTTCATCCGGGGGAGTGGGAACTTCATCCGGAGGTCTTTGCTCAACTGATTCTTCGTTGGGGCAAACCAGATCTGGATCTCATGGCGTCTCGCCAGAACGCCAAGCTTCCTTGTTACGGATCCAGGTCCAGGGACCCGGGAGCGGTGCTGATAGATGCTCTGACAGCCCCTTGGGTCTTCAACATGGCTTATGTGTTTCCACCATTCCCGATGCTTCCTCGTTTGATTGCCAAGATCAAACAGGAGAGAGCTTCGGTGATTCTGATAGCGCTTGCGTGGCCACGCAGGACCTGGTATGCAGACCTAGTGGACATGTCGTCCTGTCCACCGTGGTCTCTGCCTCTGAGACAGGACCTTCTAATTCAGGGTCCTTTCAAACATCCAAATCTAATTTCTCTGAGGCTGACTGCATGGAGATTGAACGCTTGATTCTATCAAAGCGTGGCTTCTCGGAGTCGGTTATTGATACCTTAATACAAGCTAGGAAGCCTGTTACCAGAAAAATTTACCATAAGATATGGCGTAAATATTTATATTGGTGTGAATCCAAGAGTTACTCATGGAGTAAGGTTAGGATTCCTAGGATATTGTCCTTTCTACAAGAGGGTTTAGAAAAGGGCTTATCTGCTAGTTCGTTAAAGGGACAGATTTCTGCTCTGTCTATTCTTCTACACAAACGTCTGGCTGAAGTTCCAGACGTTCAGGCTTTTTGTCAGGCTTTAACTAGGATTAAGCCTGTGTTTAAGACTGTTGCTCCGCCGTGGAGCTTAAACTTAGTTCTTAATATTCTTCAAGGCATTCCATTTGAACCCCTTCATTCCATTGATATCAAGCTGTTATCCTGGAAGGTTTTGTTTTTGATGGCTATTTCCTCGGCTCGAAGAGTCTCTGAGTTATCTGCCTTACATTGTGATTCTCCTTATCTGATTTTTCATTCAGACAAGGTAGTTCTGCGTACTAAACCTGGGTTCTTACCTAAGGTAGTTACTAACAGGAATATCAATCAAGAGATTGTTGTTCCATCACCGTGTCCTAACCCTTCTTCAAAGAAGGAACGACTTTTGCATAATTTGGACGTAGTCCGTGCCCTGAAGTTCTATTTGCAGGCAACTAAAGATTTTCGTCAAACTTCTTCCCTGTTTGTCGTTTACTCTGGACAGAGAAGAGGTCAAAAGGCTTCGGCTACCTCTCTCTCTTTTTGGCTTCGTAGCATAATACATTTAGCCTATGAGACTGCTGGACAGCAGCCTCCTGAAAGGATTACAGCTCATTCTACTAGAGCTGTGGCTTCCACCTGGGCCTTTAAAAATGAGGCCTCTGTTGAACAGATTTGCAAGGCTGCGACTTGGTCTTCGCTTCACACCTTTTCAAAATTTTACAAATTTGACACTTTTGCTTCTTCGGAGGCTATTTTTGGGAGAAAGGTACTTCAGGCAGTGGTTCCTTCTGTTTAATGTTCCTGCCTTGTCCCTCCCTTCATCCGTGTACTTTAGCTTTGGTATTGGTATTCCATAAGTAATGGATGACCCGTGGATTGACTACACTTAATAAGAGAAAACATAATTTATGCTTACCTGATAAATTTATTTCTCTTGTAATGTAGTCAGTCCACGGCCCGCCCTGTCTTTAAGGCAGACCTAAATTTTAATTAAACTCCAGTCACCACTGCACCCTATGGTTTCTCCTTTCTCGTCTGCTTTGGTCGAATGACTGAATATGACATGTGAGGGGAGGAGCTATGTAGCAGCTCTGCTGGGTGATCCTCTTGCAGCTTCATATATTCCATAAGTAATGGATGACCCGTGGACTGACTACACTACAAGAGAAATAAATTTATCAGGTAAGCATAAATTATGTTTTTGGACCGACAACATGAGCGTAGTGTTCGCAATAAACAAGCTCACGTCGGGGTCCCCGGTGGTGGTAAGATACGTGAGACTGCTGGTCCTGAGGTGTCTGGACTTGAACATAGTTTTCCGTGCACTTCCCAGGAGTTTAAAATAGGAATGCAGACAGGGATAGGCACAGACAAAGGCTGTGGCGGACATTTTCCAAAGTACAGACCTTAGTGAAGGACACCAAGGTAAATTTGAAATTAAAAACATTATTTTAAAGTGCTTGGTGTTATTATACTGATGTAGATACCACTGATTCTATAACCAGCAGCCCTCCTCTGGCTATACCCATGAGCCAGTGTCACTACTGTGTCTTTGTATAGTGCTTGGTGTTATTATACTGATGCAGATACCAATGATCCTATAACCAGCCCTCCTCTGGCTATACCTATGAGCCAGTGTCACTACTGTGTCATTATATAGTGCTGGGTGGTATAATACTGATGCAGATACCACTGATCCTATAACCAGTCCTCCTCTGGCTATACCCATGAGCCAGTGTCACTACTGTGTCTTTGTATGGTGCTTGGTGTTATTATACTGATGCAGATACCAATGATCCTATAACCAGCCCTCCTCTGGCTATACCTATGAGCCAGTGTCACTACTGTGTAATTATATAGTGCTGGGTGGTATAATACTGATGCAGATACCACTGATCATATAACCAGTCCTCCTCTGGCTATACCCATGTACTACTGTGTCATTATATAGTGCTAGGTGTTATTATACTGATGCAGATACCACTGACCCTATAACCAGCCCTCCTCTGGCTCTACCCATGAGCCAGTGTCACTACTGTGTCTTTGCATAGTGCTGGGTGTTATTATACTGATGCAGATACCACTGATCCTATAACCAGCCCTCCTCTGGCTATACCTATGAGCCAGTGTCACTACTATGTCATTATATAGTGCTGGGTGCTATTATACTGATGCAGAAACCACTAATCCTATAACCAGCCCTCCTCTGGCTATACCCATGTGCCAGTGTCACTACTGTGTCATTATATAGTGCTGGGTGTTATTATACTGATGCAGATACCACTACTCCTATAACCAGCCCTCCTCTGGCTATACCCATGTGCCAGTGTCACTACTGTGTCATTATATAGTGCTTGGTGTTATTATACTGATGCAGATACCACTGATCCTATAACTAGCCCTTGTCTGGCTATACCCATGTGCCAGTGTCACTACTGTGTCATTATATAGTGCTGGGTGTTATTATACTGATGTAGATACCACTGATCCTATAACCAGCCCTCCTTTGGCTATACCCATGTGCCAGTGTCACTACTGTGTCATTATATAGTGCTGGGTGTTATTATACTGATGCAGATACCACTGATCCTATAACCAGCCCTCCTCTGGCTATACCCATGTGCCAGTGTCACTACTGTGTCATTATATAGCGCTGGGTGTTATTATACTGATGCAGATACCACTAACCCTATAACCAGCCCTTGTCTGGCTATACGCATGTGCCAGTGTCACTACTGTGTCTTTGTATAGAGCTGAGTGTTATTATACAGATACACATCCAGTATTTTACTTAGGCTTTATTCCATAACTTATCACCCAATAGCGCTAGCAGTCTCTTGACAAGCCACTAACTTCATTCACACTACATATTTTTTTTATTCCTATTATTTAATCAGAAAGAAAATATATACTAAGGTTGTGGTGGACACTGCAAGGGCTAGGCACGGACACCAGTGTACGTGTATGGACACCTTGCCTATCCCTGATTGCAGATGACTGGCTGCAGTGTCTTTCTTCTGTAAGTTGTATGGCCTTGCTGATTCCTCCAGAATATTTTTGGTAAGACAGGTGCTTAGGGGATGGGGGCGCATGGTTCCCCGGATGCCTGACGTCAGGGAACCAGTTACAGTTGATCGGCTGGCGGGCCTTTGTCAGGTCTTGGCGGCTGTGTGTTCTTTGGCTTTCGAAGCCACACTATTCGCAGCAGCCTTTGTGCTTGCTTTTAACGGGGCACTTAGAATTGGTCCCCGTTTCTAAAAATAAGCCAGGATGCCTTCTCACTGCTCACGTACAGGCTAGCGATGCAGCCGTACTTGTTTTTCTGCCCAGATCCAAGGCCGATCAGGAGGGCAGGGGAGCGTGGATTTCCTTGCCCGCCCATGCAGACTCGGCCTGTTGTCCAGTCAGGTTAGTTGGGGCCTACATGGATGTGCTTTCGAAGGGCCCCTTGGGATTTCTGGTTCATGCAGATGGATCTCCGTTGACCAGATTCCAATTCCAGAAGGTCCCGAGCTGGTCGGCGAACCGGACGGGGCTCGACCCTAGGGTCATTGCCCCTCACTCATTCAGGGTTGGAGCGGCTAGCACTGATGCAGGGTTAGTATGGTCGGCTGACCACATACGATCTCTGGGTGTTGGAGATCACAGAGGTACCTGTTGTACATTATGCCATTGTTCATGTAATTGTTATGCTTTGCCTAAGGCTGTTCTTTTATTAACTCTTGTTTCTTTTCAGGACCGGCAGCAGGTCTGCTGAGAGTGTGGATCACATCCATTGGGCATAGCTGAGGGCGATAGCCAGACCAAACTGATGCCAGCTGGGATTTCCATCATCTAGGGCCACTGTCAGATGGTTGGGGCACAGGGGTTTGCAATGGGCAGGTCTTCCTGAGTTACTGCAAGGAGCTTTTCGGCGGTGGGAGAAGCCTCACATACTTATAATTCACACGGGGGGGGGGGTGATATGGGGCTCCTACCGTGCAAGTAGCTCACTGCAGTGATCCAGTCAGACCTGCAGACTTTTCTGGCATGGGTCCCTAATGTCAAGATAGGTTGGTCAAACATCATCCCTAGGATAGAGTGGCACCATATGCAATCCTACAGGGCGGCTTTTCAAGTCCGCAAGAAACTAAATAGGGATGTTAGGATTTTTCTGTCCCAGATAGGAAGTTTTGTTGTAGAGCATGGGAACATCACAACGGCTGAGAGGAGCCTCTACAGGAAGGACAGTGTGCACCTCACTGAGCTCCACTTGTTGTCGGTATTCACAGGGGCGGTCCATCTTCCTAACAGGGTTTGCTTACACTCCTAATTAGATTGCCGCCACCTGGTGTAAGTTTTTTTGGTTGCTTCCAGCCGGTTCTCCATGTTCTTCAATAAACGTGACCTAAGGGTCTTTTTCTACACTTTGGTGTCCTGTATTTATTTAAGCTATTTGTTATTGGTTATGGTTCAGTCAGTTCTATGACTGTTATGTTTAATGTTTCAGCAAGACACAGGAGGATAGGGCATTTAATTCCTTAAGGCAGTGTAGGGCAAATAGCCTGAAACGAAAATAAGGATTAAGGCCCTTAGGAGTGTGTAAGATGTGTAGTAGCAACTACATTTGTAGTATTTGTGAGGGTTTGGATTTGACTTACATATAAAAAGTCAGGTTACAGGCCCCAGACCCTCTTTCCGGCATGTCTTCACAGCTTCCCTCTCTCCCTTGATATGGTTTAGCGGCAATCTTTAGGTTGAGCATCACTAGGGTGTTCAGCAGGGGTCTGAGTCTTGATGAGGGCTACACGGGCCGTTTCTCTAAGTCCAAGGACAGTAGTTTTTGACTACCCAGGTAGTGGCATGCATGAGCGCCTAGTCACATCTGGTCCTACTGGTGTGGAGTTTTTTAAGAACCACACCCTTGTTTGGCGGTTGGCCTGCACCCCCCTGGTCTGCCATCAGGAGGTAGAGTGACGGCTGTGCAGGCGGAGGGTGAAGTCCCCAGGTGCCATTTGAGTTGCCGGGAACTCCTTAAGTCCATCTGTGTGCAGCTGCGTTCCGCTTGTTGTCGGCATTCACAGGGGCGGTCCATCTTCCTAACAGGGGTTGGTTACACTTCTAGTTAGATTGCCGCCACCTGGTGTAAGTTTGTTTGGTTGCTTCCAGCCGGTTCTCCATGTTCTTCAATAAACGTGACCTACGGATCTTTTCCCCCACTTTGGTGTCCTGTATTTATTTAAGTTATTTGTTATTGGTTATGGTTCAGTCAGTTCTATGACTGTTATGTTTAATGTTTCAGCAAGACACAGGAGGGTAGGGCATTTAATTCCTTAAGATCCATATAAAAAAAATATACTATGATTTTGTGGATCCCACATACAGTGAACACTATACTGACCCTAGGTGTGCATACACAATTATTGAAAAAAGTCAGGGCATCATCCTCAGTGAGCCAAATATATATGGATCAAAAATCAACACATGCCTCTTAAAATGCGAGTGAAAACAACCACAAGTCCCTAAACAGATACTCAGACAGGCGAACGCCTTTTCGCCTTAGGTTACTAGCTAATTTTTCTCCCTATCACTCACACGGTGCTACTTTGTGTTTGTTTTTTAATTGATTTTACTCTATGTTAGGATAACACTTTTTAACCGTTGGTATTAAAAGTTTTAGAAATTAGTCCCCTTCTCATATCTCCTCTTTTAAGTGCGTGTCGGAGACTTATATTTCTTTTTCTACCTTAATTGGATTGGATTTCTGTACATGCTCCTGGCACCCACCACAACCCTGAATGTTTGCATGCTGCTCTTTTTCAGAAATGTATGGGATTTTCTATAATATTTGAGAGTTCTACATCTTTTCACTTTAATATAGGCTCTGAAAACAAACCTAGGAGCAGTCATTTAATGCAAAAAAAAGATTAACATCATTTTCAACATTACTAATTTATCTTGAACTCCTACTACTCTGCCCTTAATTTCCATAAGCAACACTACTTCTCTACTCTTATCTCTAATCTTTCTTCAAACCCAAAACGTTTGTTCTCCACTTTCAATACTCTTCTCCGCCCTCCCCCACCTCCTAATAGAACTTCTCTGTCAGCTCAAGACTTTGCCAACCACTTCAATAACAAAATCGACTCCATCAGAAATGAAATCAGCTCTCAACATAATTCCATTCTCTCACCCCCTCAAATGCTCTCAATCAACCACAACCCACATAACCTTAAACTTAGCTCATTCGGCGTGTCTTGATCGTGGCCATGATCAGCAGCAAATTTGTGGAGCTCCTTAAGTAATCTTAACAATCTGCAGTATATCTTCCCTTCACCTTATCATCCTGCCTTGTAACTTGCTAATCCAACAAAGGAGAAGATATGAAGCTGTAGGATGTCTCCATTTTTATGAATCTACAAGATGGGCCCAAATTGTTAGGGCCTTGAACATAGGCCGCAACTTCACCACATGTGTATATTACCCCCCTCGGATACCAATAAGTTCCGAGTAGAGCAGTATTTACCTGCTATAACCTTCTGCATTCCTGGGAGCATCATTTAAAGATAGCAACATGGAGGATTTTCATGCTATTCTAAGGGCTAAACTGGAGGCCTTGGGGAAACGTATAGACTGCAGGTTTACTGATCTAAGTGGCGTATGCAGATTTGCCATGAGGTCGTTAGACACCACGGAGGATGTTTCAGAGGCTAGAGACACGGGGTGGCCCATTGGGACCGCAGACACACGACCAGAGATGACTCAGCAGACGCTACTACACAGTTATCACCGAAAGCCTAATCCCATAACTCCACAAAGTGAGGAACAGCCTAAACGAAACCTACCTGTGAGGCATGGCACAGAGTGTGTTGCGCTACCCTCGGCTCCCCTGGAGGGGGATGCGGCCGGTCCCCGCATGGGGACAGGGGGTTTTACTGCAAAGAGAGAAACTAGTGCCTCTGATTTCACCGGGCACTCTGTTAAAGTCGGGATTGTGGCACCCAGCATACGGCAAAGCAGATGCAGCAAGGGATTGCTGACGACAGATTGGATGTGGATGCCTTATGTCTGTGCTTATTCATTGGGCCGGTTTGTTCTCCAGAAAGCATGTAACTTGCCTCATAGATGCTGCGTAAAGGATGGAGTGGGGTGATGCTGGACGCTATGAAGTAGAAGCCCTACTTCCTAGAATCAGGTTTCTATATAACTGTAGTTACTGGACTCACTAATGAGATATATTCAGTTCAATATGTGGGTCCTTAACATTTTTGCTATTGCAATTTTCATATTTCCTGAACTGTTTCTTAGCTTATGTACACCTCTATGTTGTTTACAATTGATATTTAGCAAATACTATGCAACAGTATACTTGAGTCTAGGATTGACTATGAGGGAGTTTACAGATCATTTTAGCTGATGGAATATATATTCATCTCTGCAATTGTGGTTAGTTTCTATGTACAAATATCGTGCTTAGCAAAGATCCTAGAGTTATAAAGCATATAAAGCAAATAGTTGAGACCAACTAGATAACAACAGAAGCCTTACCTAGCATATTATGTACTAATTGCTAAACATACTTTAAGTTATACTGGAGGCATGTTTTATAGTAAGTGTCAGAATATTTAGAGAGACACATAGGGGTACAATAATGTAGAACTATTCAGCATAAGGTTCCTATTTTTGGATGCAGTTGTTTTTTTTCTTGTGTTGCCCCAAACAACGTTCGTGCTCTCATCTGTGATACTCCTTTAGGCTCACATACTACCTTAATTTTAACTACAGCTTATGGTACTTCTATCATGAAGGCCAGGTATATATACAAAATAGCCTCCCTATAGTTAAAAATGTGTACAGTCTTTTTCAGGTTTATTTGGTTTCTATTTTATTTTATCAATAATAAGTGTCCACTGATACCAACTACATTTATCAGTGCTTAGCTGTAAATATTTTGCCTAACTAAGGTCTAAGAGATGTAAAGTTAGAAACAGAGGTATATTAAGCCCCAGCAGGAGCCCCTTATATTTCTATTTTACTTTTATTTTATCCTTTTTACTGCCAAATAAAGTACCCTCCTGAAGTTATGTAGGTGTATAAGCGCACAGCAAACTAGTGTTTCAGGATATGGTTGCTTAATATAATGTCCCTGTTGTTGTATTCCTAAGATGTTCCTGTGTATGTAAGATAGGTTTTTTGAACTACCATTTTATTGTCATAATTCACTGGGTATTACTCCCCTCTATTACAAATCTACCCTTTCTCTCAATTTTCATAAGTGGAAGTCAGATATCACCCTATAAGGCGTCCTTTTTTACAAGGGAGACAAGTTTATTCTAATGTTTAAAAAAAAAAAAAAAAAAAAAGGTATTATAGCTTGTCATGTATATTACTTTATGCTTTGATAATAGAGTTAATATAGCCTACATTGTTAGCTACCTATTTTATGTAATGTTTACAGAGTTATTAAGCTGATGAGTACTTGTGAAATCTGTAAATTATCTCACTCCAATATGGGTTTGCTGTGACCCATTGTGTATGTTTTATGTGCTCACTGAAAAATATGTATTAGTTAATGGCAAACCATTTACATGATGTTATGTAACAACTTCTGTATTACGCAATACCTCAATAAAAAACTTTGATTTAAAAAAAAAAAAAAAAACTTAGCTCATTCTCCCCTGTTACTGAGGAAGAAGTTTCGGCACTTATACTGTGCTCTCACCTCACTACCTGTCCCCTTGACCCTATCCCCTCACAGCTACTCCCCTCCCTCTCTGCCACCCTTACCCCTATACTCACACACACTTTCAACCTCTCCCTCAGCACCGGTATATTTCCCTCATCGCTGAAACATGCACTGGTCACACCTATGCTCAAAAAACTTTCCCTTGATCCTACCTCCCCATCCAACTACTGCCCTATTTCCCTCCTCCCTCTTGCATCAAAGCTTCTCGAAAAACTAGCTTATGCACGCCTATCCCATTTCCTTACAATAAACTCCCTCCTTGACCCATTGCAATCTGGATTTCATCCCCATCACTCCACAGAGACAGCAATTGTTAAGGTTACCAACGACCTACTTACAGCAAAATCAAAAGGCCACTTCTCTCTGCTTATCCTCCTTGATCTGTCCGCAGCCTTTGACACTGTTGACCATCATCTCTTGCTCCAAACCCTCCAATCCTTCGGCATATGTGACACAGCCCTCTCGTGGCTCTCTTCCTACCTGTCAAACCGTACCTTTAGTGTAGCCTTCTCTGGGGCCTCCTCTGCCCCGTCTCCACTTTCTGTCGGAGTACCGCAAGGCTCTGTCCTCGGCCCCCTTCTCTTCTCAATCTACACGTCATCACTAGGTTCCCTAATAAAGTTCATTGGTTTACAACATCATTTGTATGCCGATGACACCCAAATCTACTTCTCTGCACCAGACCTTTCTCCTTCCTTGCTAACCTGTGTCACTAACTGTCTTTCTCACATCTCCAACTGGATGTCCTCTCACTACCTCAAGCTAAATCTCTCCAATCGCTCCTTATTTTCCCCCCTTCTTCTAAACTCTCCACCCCCAATCTCTCTATAACTGTCAACAACTCCATCATTACCCCTACACCGCATGCCCGATGTCTCGGGGTCACATTTGACTCAGATCTTTCTTTCACTCCTCACATTCAGTCTTTGGCTAAAGCCTGCCGCTTCCACCTTAAAAACATCTCTAAAATTAGACACTTCCTTACACAAGACACAACTAAGATTTTAATCCACTCTCTCATCCTCTCCCGCCTCGATTACTGCAACTCTGTCCTCTCTGGTCTTCCCACCTGCCTCCTTTACAATCCATAATGAATGCCTCTGCCAGGCTCATCTTCCTTACTTGTCGCTCCTCATCTGCTGCACCTCTCTGCCAATCCCTTCACTGGCTTCCTCTTGCCTCTAGGATCAAACACAAAATTCTCACTCTGACATACAAAGCCCTCAACTGCACTGCTCCCCCTATATTTCAGACCTTGTCTCCAGATACTCTCCCTCCCGTCCCCTTCGCTCTGCTCATGACCTCCTACTCTCCTCCTCTCTTGTCACCTCATCACACTCCCGTTTACAGGACTTCTCCAGACTGGCTCCCATCTTGTGGAACTCTCTGCCTCGCTCCACAAGACTCTCTTCTAGTTTTAAAAGCTTCAAGTGCTCCCTAAAGACTCTACTGTTCAGGGATGCATACAACCTACGCTAACCTTTCTTTATACCAATTCCTCTCCTCCATTGCTATTCCCTGAACCCCCTTAGCATGTAAGCCTAAGAGTCCAGCTGTCTGTAGATCACCTTCTTAAGAGCTGACTACAACAGTGCAACTCTTGGCAGGGCCCTCTACCCATTTGATCCCTATAACTGTATTGTTGTACTACGCCTATGTTTTTAGCGCTGCAGAATCTGTTGGCGCTCTACAAATAACCAATAATAATAATTTCTAAATAATGCTCTTAAAGGGACATTCCGGTCAAAATTTAAATGCACATAGATAAATTACATCTTTGAACAGAAACATATTTGCAATATGAATGTATTGGCAAGAATGCATCTGGTATAAGTTATCACTGTTTTAGGCTGATTGGTGGGTACATTTGGCCACCAATCAGCAAGCGCAACCCAGGTTCTGAATAAAAAAAAGTTATTTGTTTAAAAATAAAATTCTCTTAACGAAAAAGAGCATTTTATTTTTACACGAAAATGTCTCTTTTAGAGGCAGTATAAGTTACCAAGAATATTAGGCCTAGATTTAGAGTTCGGCGGTAGCCGTCAAAACCAGCGTTAGAGGCTCCTAACGCTGGTTTTGGCCGCCCGCTGGTATTTGGAGTCAGTGATTAAAGGGTCTAACGCTCACTTTACAGCCGCGACTTTTCCATACCGCAGATCCCCCTACGCCATTTGCGTAGCCTATCTTTTCAATGGGATCTTCCTAACGCCGGTATTTAGAGTTGTTTCTGCAGTGAGCGTTAGAGCTCTAACGACAAGATTCCAGCCGCCTGAAAATAGCAGGAGTTAAGAGCTTTCTGGCTAACGCCGGTTTATAAAGCTCTTAACTACTGTACCCTAAAGTACACTAACACCCATAAACTACCTATGTACCCCTAAACCGAGGTCCCCCCACATCGCCGCCACTCGATTAAAATTTTTAACCCCTAATCTGCCGACCGCCACCTACGTTATACTTATGTACCCCTAATCTGCTGCCCCTAACACCGCCGACCCCTGTATTATATCTATTAACCCCTAACTTGCCCCCCACAACGTCGCCGCAAGCTACTTAAAATAATTAACCCCTAATCTTCCGACCGCAAATCGCCGCCACCTACGTTATCCCTATGTACCCCTAATCTGCTACCCCTAACATCGCCGACCCCTATGTTATATTTATTAACCCCTAATCTGCCCCCCTCAACGTCGCCGACACCTACCTACACTTATTAACCCCTAATCCGCCTCACTAACCCTATCATAAATAGTATTAACCCCTAATCTGCCCTCCCTAACATCGCCGACACCTACCTTCAATTATTAACCCCTAATCTGCCGACCGGAGCTCACCGCTATTCTAATAAATGTATTAACCCCTAAAGCTAAGTCTAACCCTAACACTAACACCCCCCTAAGTTAAATATAATTTTTATCTAACGAAATAAATTAACTCTTATTAAATAAATAATTCCTATTTAAAGCTAAATACTTACCTGTAAAATACATCCTAATATAGCTACAATATAAATTATAATTATATTATAGCTATTTTAGGATTAATATTTATTTTACAGGCAACTTTGTAATTATTTTAACCAGGTACAATAGCTATTAAATAGTTAAGAACTATTTAATCGTTACCTAGTTAAAATAATAACAAATTTACCTGTAAAATAAATCCTAACCTAAGATATAATTAAACCTAACACTACCCTATCAATAAAATAATTAAATAAACTACCTACAATTACCTACAATTAACCTAACACTACACTATCAATAAATTAATTAAACACAATTGCTACAAATAAATACAATTAAATAAACTATCTAAAGTACAAAAAATAAAAAAGAACTAAGTTACAGAAAATAATAAAATATTTACAAACATAAGAAAAATATTACAACAATTTTAAACTAATTACACCTACTCTAAGCCCCCTAATAAAATAACAAAGCCCCCCAAAATAAAAAATTCCCTACCCTATTCTAAAATACAAATATTACAAGCTCTTTTACCTTACCAGCCCTGAACAGGGCCCTTTGCGGGGCATGCCCCAAGAATTTCAGCTCTTTTGCCTGTAAAAAAAAACATACAATACCCCCCCCCCAACATTACAACCCACCACCCACATACCCCTAATCTAACCCAAACCCCCCTTAAATAAACCTAACACTACCCCCCTGATGATCTTCCTACCTTGTCTTCACCATGCCAGGTTCACCGATCCGTCCTGGCTCCAAGATCTTCATCCAACCCAAGCGGGGGCTAGACATCCACTGAAGAAGTCCAGAAGAGGGTCCAAAGTCTTCCTCCTATCCGGCAAGAAGAGGACATCCGGACCGGCAAACATCTTCTCCAAGCGGCATCTTCTATCTTCTTCCATCCGATGACGACCGGCTCCATCTTGAAGACCTCCAGCGCGGATCCATCCTCTTCTTCCGACGACTAGACGACGAATGACGGTTCCTTTAAGGGACGTCATCCAAGATGGCGTCCCTCGAATTCCGATTGGCTGATAGGATTCTATCAGCCAATCGGAATTAAGGTAGGAATTTTCTGATTGGCTGATGGAATCAGCCAATCAGAATATAGTTCAATCCGATTGGCTGATCCAATCAGCCAATCAGATTGAGCTCGCATTCTATTGGCTGTTCCGATCAGCCAATAGAATGCGAGCTCAATCTGATTGGCTGATTGGATCAGCCAATCGGATTGAACTATATTCTGATTGGCTGATTCCATCAGCCAATCAGAAAATTCCTACCTTAATTCCGATTGGCTGATAGAATCCTATCAGCCAATCGGAATTCGAGGGACGCCATCTTGGATGACGTCCCTTAAAGGAACCGTCATTCGTCGTCTAGTCGTCGGAAGAAGAGGATGGATCCGCGCTGGAGGTCTTCAAGATGGAGCCGGTCGTCATCGGATGGAAGAAGATAGAAGATGCCGCTTGGAGAAGATGTTTGCCGGTCCGGATGTCCTCTTCTTGCCGGATAGGAGGAAGACTTTGGACCCTCTTCTGGACTTCTTCAGTGGATGTCTAGCCCCCGCTTGGGTTGGATGAAGATCTTGGAGCCAGGACGGATCGGTGAACCTGGCATGGTGAAGACAAGGTAGGAAGATCATCAGGGGGGTAGTGTTAGGTTTATTTAAGGGGGGTTTGGGTTAGATTAGGGGTATGTGGGTGGTGGGTTGTAATGTTGGGGGGGGGGGTATTGTATGTTTTTTTTTACAGGCAAAAGAGCTGAAATTCTTGGGGCATGCCCCGCAAAGGGCCCTGTTCAGGGCTGGTAAGGTAAAAGAGCTTGTAATATTTGTATTTTAGAATAGGGTAGGGAATTTTTTATTTTGGGGGGCTTTGTTATTTTATTAGGGGGCTTAGAGTAGGTGTAATTAGTTTAAAATTGTTGTAATATTTTTCTTATGTTTGTAAATATTTTATTATTTTCTGTAACTTAGTTCTTTTTTATTTTTTGTACTTTAGATAGTTTATTTAATTGTATTTATTTGTAGCAATTGTGTTTAATTAATTTATTGATAGTGTAGTGTTAGGTTTAATTATATCTTAGGTTAGGACTTATTTTACAGGTAATTTTGTTATTATTTTAACTAGGTAACTATTAAATAGTTCTTAACTATTTAATAGCTATTGTACCTGGTTAAAATAATTACAAAGTTGCCTGTAAAATAAATATTAATCCTAAAATAGCTATAATATAATTATAATTTATATTGTAGCTATATTAGGATGTATTTTACAGGTAAGTATTTAGCTTTAAATAGGAATTATTTATTTAATAAGAGTTAATTTATTTCGTTAGATAAAAATTATATTTAAGTTAGGGGGGTGTTAGTGTTAGGGTTAGACTTAGCTTTAGGGGTTAATACATTTATTAGAATAGCGGTGAGCTCCGATCGGAAGATTAGGGGTTAATAATTGAAGGTAGGTGTCGGCGATGTTAGGGAGGGCAGATTAGGGGTTAATACTATTTATGATAGGGTTAGTGAGGCGGCTTAGGGGTTAATAACTTTATTATAGTAGCGCTCAGGTCCGCTCGGCAGATTAGGGGTTAATAAGTGTAGGCAGGTGTCGGCGACGTTGTGGGGGGCAGATTAGGGGTTAATAAATATAACATAGGGGTCGGCGATGTTAGGGCAGCAGATTAGGGGTACATAGGGATAACGTAGGTGGCGGCGGTTTACGGAGCGGCAGATTAGGGGTTAAAAGTGTAATGCAGGGGTCAGCGATAGCGGGGGCGGCAGATTAGGGGTTAATAAGTGTAAGGTTAGGGGTGTTTAGACTCGGGGTACATGTTAGAGTGTTAGGTGCAGACGTAGGAAGTGTTTCCCCATAGGAAACAATGGGGCTGCGTTAAGAGCTGAACGCTGCTTTTTTGCAGGTGTTAGGTTTTTTTTCAGCTCAAACTGCCCCATTGTTTCCTATGGGAGAATCGTGCACGAGCACGTTTTTGATGCCGGCCGCGTCCGTAAGCAACTCTGGTATCGAGAGTTGCATTTGCGGTAAATATGCTCTACGCTCCTTTTTTGGAGCCTAACGCAGCATTTGTTTGAACTCTCGATACCAGAGTTAAATTTATGGTGCGGCCAGAAAAAAACCCGCGGAGCGTTAACAGCCCTTTTACCGCCGAACTCCAAATCTAGGCCTTAGAAAATAAAAGCAAGTTACAGGAGAATAAGCCAATACAAGTGTACGCAAAGTATGAAGTCATTTCGGATTTACCCACAGTCCTGCTCTCCTTGGCGAATTTATCTTGCAAACTCTGGTTATGAAGGTGAAGATCAGCGAGCAGTTCTCCAAGCTTTGCAGAGTGTCTGGAAAGAACAGACAGCAATGAGCTGTAGGCGCCAGTAGCGCGTGTCAATATGACGAATCTTACATATATAATAGGGAGGGGCCGATAACGCAATTTCCTAAACTTCTATACAGACTCCTATTATACTTAAAGGGCACTCAAGTCAAAACAAACTTCTATACAGACACCTATTATACTTAAAGGGCACTCAAGTCAAAAACATAATTTATGTAAGAACTTACCTGATAAATTCATTTCGTTCATATTAGCAAGAGTCCATGAGCTAGTGACGTATGGGATATACATTCCTACCAGGAGGGGCAAAGTTTCCCAAACCTCAAAATGCCGACAAATACACCCCTCACCACACCCACAAATCAGTTTAACGAATAGCCAAGAAGTGGGGTGATAAGAAAAAAGTGCGAAAGCATAAAAAATAAGGAATTGGAATAATTGTGCTTTATACAAAAAAATCATAACCACCACAAAAAAGGGGTGGGCCTCATGGACTCTTGCTAATATGAAAGAAATGAATTTATCAGGTAAGTTCTTACATAAATTATGTTTTCTTTCATGTAATTAGCAAGAGTCCATGAGCTAGTGACGTATGGGATAATGACTACCCAAGATTTGGATCTTTCCACGCAAGAGTCACTAGAGAGGGAGGGATAAAATAAAGACAGCCAATTCCTGCTGAAAATAATCCACACCCAAAATAAAGTTTAAATGAAAACATAAGCAGAAGATTCAAACTGAAACAGCTGCCTGAAGTACTTTTCTACCAAAAACTGCTTCAGAAGAAGAAAACACATCAAAATGGTAGAATTTAGTAAAAGTATGCAAAGAGGACCAAGTTGCTGCTTTGCAAATCTGATCAACCGAAGCTTCATTCCTAAACGCCCAGGAAGTAGAAACTGACCTAGTAGAATGAGCTGTTATCCTTTGAGGCGGAGTTTTACCCGACTCGACATAAGCATGATGAATTAAAGATTTCAACCAGGATGCCAAAGAAATGGCAGAGGCCTTCTGACCTTTCCTAGAACCGGAAAAGACTAGAAGTCTTTCGGAAAGTCTTAGTAGCTTCAACATAATATTTCAAAGCTCTAACCACATCCAAAGAAAGCAATGATTTCTCCTTAGAATTCTTAGGATTAGGACATAATGAAGGAACCACAATTTCTCTACTAATGTTGTTGGAATTCACAACCTTAGGTAAAAATTCAAAAGAAGTTCGCAACACCGCCTTATCCTGATGAAAAATCAAAAAAGGAGACTCACAAGAAAGAGCAGATAATTCAGAAACTCTTCTGGCAGAAGAGATGGCCAAAAGGAACAAAACTTTCCAAGAAAGTAATTTAATGTCCAATGAATGCATAGGTTCAAACGGAGGAGCTTGAAGAGCCCCCAGAACCAAAATTCAAACTCCAAGGAGGAGAAATTGACTTAATAACAGGTTTTATACGCACCAAAGCTTGTACAAAACAATGAATATCAGGAAGATTAGCAATCTTTCTGTGAAAAAGAACAGAAAGAGCAGAGATTTGTCCTTTCAAGGAACTTGCAGCCAAACCTTTATCCAAACCATCCTGAAGAAACTGTAAAATTCTTGGAATTCTAAAAGAATGCCAGGAAAAATGATGAAAAAGACACCAAGAAATATAAGTCTTCCAGACTCTATAATATATCTCCCTAGATACAGATTTACGAGCCTGTAACATAGTATTAATCACAGAGTCAGAGAAACCTCTTTGACTAAGAATCAAGCGTTCAATCTCCATACCTTTAAATTTAAGGATTTGAGATCCTGATGGAAAAAAGGACCTTGAGACAGAAGGTCTGGTCTTAACGGAAGAGTCCACAGTTGGCAAGAAGCCATCCGGACAAGATCCGCATACCAAAACCTGTGAGGCCATGCTGGAGCTACCAGCAGAACAAACGAGCATTCCTTCAGAATCTTGGAGATTACTCTTGGAAGAAGAACTAGAGGCAGAAAGATATAGGCAGGATGATACTTCCAAGGAAGTGACAATGCATCCACTGCTTCCGCTTGAGGATCCCTGGATCTGGACAGATACCTGGGAAGTTTCTTGTTTAGATGAGAGGCCATCAGATCTATTTCTGGAAGCCCCCACATTTGAACAATCTGAAGAAATACCTCTGGGTGAAGAGACCATTCGCCCGGATGCAACGTTTGGCGACCGAGATAATCCGCTTCCCAATTGTCTATACCTGGCATATGAACCGCAGAAACTAGACAGGAGCTGGATTCCGCCCAAACCAGAATTCGAGATACTTCTTTCATAGCTAGAGGACTGTGAGTCCCTCCTTGATGATTGATGTATGCTACAGTTGTGACATTGTCTGTCTGAAAACAAATGAACGATTCTCTCTTCAGAAGAGGCCAAGACTGAAGAGCTCTGAAAATTGCACGGAGTTCCAAAATATTGATCGGTAATCTCACCTCCTGAGATTCCCAAACCCCTTGTGCCGTCAGAGACCCCCACACAGCTCCCCAACCTGTAAGACTTGCATCTGTTGAAATTACAGTCCAGGACGGAAGAACAAAAGAAGCCCCCTGAATTAAACGATGGTGATCTGTCCACCACGTCAGAGAGTGTCGTACAATCGGTTTTAAAGATATTAATTGAGATATCTTTGTGTAATCCCTGCACCACTGGTTCAGCATACAGAGCTGAAGAGGTCGCATGTGAAAACGAGCAAAGGGGATCGCGTCCGATGCAGCAGTCATAAGACCTAGAATTTCCATGCATAAGGCTACCGAAGGGAATGATTGTGACTGAAGGTTTCGACAAGCTGATATCAATTTTAGACGTCTCTTGTCTGTCAAAGATAGAGTCATGGACACTGAATCTATCTGGAAACCCAAAAAGGTTACCCTTGTCTGAGGAATCAATGAACTTTTTAGTAAATTGATCCTCCAACCATGATCTTGAAGAAACAACACAAGTCGATTCATATGAGATTCTGCTAAATGTAAAGACTGAGCAAGTACCAAGATATCGTCCAAATAAGGAAATACCACAATACCCTGTTCTCTGATTACAGACAGAAGGGCACCGAGAACCTTTGTAAAAATTCTTGGAGCTGTTGCTAGACCAAACGGTAGAGCAACAAACTGGTAATGCTTGTCTAGGAAAGAGAATCTCAGAAACTGAAAGTGATCTGGATGAATCGGAATATGCAGATATGCATCCAGTAAATCTATTGTAGACATATAATGCCCTTGTTGAACAAAAGGCAGGATAGTCCTTACAGTTACCATTTTGAATGTTGGTATCCTTACATAACGATTCAATATTTTTAGATCCAGAACTGGTCTGAAGGAATTCTCCTTCTTTGATACAATGAAGAGATTTGAATAAAACCCCAGCCCCCGTTCCAGAACTGGAACTGGCATAATTACTCCAGCCAACTCTAGATCTGAAACACATTTCAGAAATGCTTGAGCCTTCGCTGGATTTACTGGGACACGGGAAATAAAAAATCTCTTCGCAGGAGGTCTTATTTTGAAACCAATTCTGTACCCTTCTGAAACAATGTTCTGAATCCAAAGATTGTGAACGGATTTGATCCAAATTTCTTTGAAAAAACGTAATCTGCCCCCTACCAGCTGAGCCTGAATGAGGGCCGCACCTTCATGTGGACTTAGAAGCTGGCTTTGATTTTCTAGAAGGCTTGGATTTATTCCAGACTGGAGATGGTTTCCAAACTGATACCGCTCCTGAGGATGAAGGATCAGGTTTCTGTTCCTTGTTGTGACGAAAGGAACGAAAATGATTATTAGTCCTGAATTTACCTTTAGATTTTTTTATCCTGTGGTAAAAAAGTTCCTTTCCCTCCAGTAACAGTTGAAATAATAGAATCCAACTGAGAACCAAATAATTTATTACCCTGGAAAGAAAGGGAAAGCAGAGTAGACTTAGAAGACATATCAGCATTCCAAGTTTTAAGCCATAAAGCTCTTCTAGCTAAAATAGCTAGAGACATATACCTGACATCAACCCTAATGATATCAAAGATGGCATCATAAATAAAATTATTAGCATGTTGAAGAAGAATAATAATGCTATGAGAATTATGATCTGTTACTTGTTGCGCTAAAGCTTCCAACCAAAAAGTTGAAGCTGCAGCAACATCCGCCAAAGATATAGCAGGTCTAAGAAGATTACCTGAACACAAATAGGCTTTTCTTAGAAAGGATTCAATTTTCCTATCTAAAGGATCCTTAAAGGAAGTACCATCTGCCGTAGGAATTGTAGTACGCTTAGCAAGAGTAGAGACAGCCCCATCAACCTTAGGGATTTTGTCCCAAAACTCTAATCTGTCAGATGGCACAGGATATAATTGCTTAAAACGTTTAGAAGGAGTAAATGAATTACCCAAATTATTCCATTCCCTGGAAATTACTTCAGAAATAGCACTAGGAACAGGAAAAACTTCTGGAATAACTACAGGAGATTTAAAAACCTTATCTAAACGTTTAGATTTAGTATCAAGAGGACCAGAATCCTCAATTTCTAAAGCAATTAGAACTTCTTTAAGTAAAGAACGAATAAATTCCATTTTAAATAAATATGAAGATTTATCAGCATCAACCTCTGAGACAGAATCCTCTGAACCAGAAGAACCATTATCAGAATCAGAATGATGATGTTCATTTAAAAATTCATCTGAACAATGAGAAGTTTTAAAAGATTTTTTATGTTTACTAGAAGGAGGAATAACAGACAAAGCCTTCTTAATGGATTCAGAAACAAAATATCTTATGTTATCAGGAACACTCTGAGTATTAGATGTTGACGGAACAGCAACAGGTAATGGAACTTTACTAAAGGAAATTTTATCTGCATTAACAAGTTTGTCATGGCATTCAATACAAACAACAGCTGGAGGAACAGATACCAAAAGTTTACAGCAGATACACTTAGCTTTGGTAGCTCCAGCACCAGGCAGCGATTTTCCTGAAGTATCTTCTGACTCAGTTGCAACGTGGGACATCTTGCAATATGTAATAGAAAAAACAACATATAAAGCAAAATAGATCAAATTCCTTAAATGACAGTTTCAAGAATGGGAAAAAATGCCAGTGAACAAGCTTCTAGCAACCAGAAGCAATAAATAATGAGACTTAAATAATGTGGAGACAAAAGTGACGCCCATATTTTTTTTAGCGCCAAATAAGACGCCCACATTATTTGGCGCCTAAATGCTTTTGGCGCCAAAAATGACGCCACATCCGGAACGCTGACACTTTTGACGCAAAAAAAGTCAAAAAATGACGCAACTTCCGGCGACACGTATGACGCCGGAAACAGAAAAAAAAAATTGCGCCAAAAAAGTCTGCGCCAAGAATGACGCAATAAAAACAGAATTTATGTTTACCTGATAAATTTCTTTCTCCAACGGTGTGTCCGGTCCACGGCGTCATCCTTACTTGTGGGATATTCTCTTCCCCAACAGGAAATGGCAAAGAGCCCAGCAAAGCTGGTCACATGATCCCTCCTAGGCTCCGCCTACCCCAGTCATTCGACCGACGTTAAGGAGGAATATTTGCATAGGAGAAACCATATGGTACCGTGGTGACTGTAGTTAAAGAAAATAAAATATCAGACCTGATTAAAAAAACCAGGGCGGGCCGTGGACCGGACACACCGTTGGAGAAAGAAATTTATCAGGTAAACATAAATTCTGTTTTCTCCAACATAGGTGTGTCCGGTCCACGGCGTCATCCTTACTTGTGGGAACCAATACCAAAGCTTTAGGACACGGATGAAGGGAGGGAGCAAATCAGGTCACCTAAATGGAAGGCACCACGGCTTGCAAAACCTTTCTCCCAAAAATAGCCTCAGAAGAAGCAAAAGTATCAAACTTGTAAAATTTGGTAAAAGTGTGCAGTGAAGACCAAGTCGCTGCCCTACATATCTGATCAACAGAAGCCTCGTTCTTGAAGACCCATGTGGAAGCCACAGCCCTAGTGGAATGAGCTGTGATTCTTTCGGGAGGCTGCCGTCCGGCAGTCTCGTAAGCCAATCTGATGATGCTTTTAATCCAAAAAGAGAGAGAGGTAGAAGTTGCTTTTTGACCTCTCCTTTTACCTGAATAAACAACAAACAAGGAAGATGTTTGTCTAAAATCCTTTGTAGCATCTAAATAGAATTTTAGAGCGCGAACAACATCCAAATTGTGCAACAAACGTTCCTTCTTTGAAACTGGTTTTGGACACAGAGAAGGTACGATAATCTCCTGGTTAATGTTTTTGTTAGAAACAACTTTTGGAAGAAAACCAGGTTTAGTACGTAAAACCACCTTATCTGCATGGAACACCAGATAAGGAGGAGAACACTGCAGAGCAGATAATTCTGAGACTCTTCTAGCAGAAGAAATCGCAACTAAAAACAAAACTTTCCAAGATAATAACTTAATATCAACGGAATGTAAGGGTTCAAACGGAACCCCCTGAAGAACTGAAAGAACTAAATTGAGACTCCAAGGAGGAGTCAAAGGTTTGTAAACAGGCTTGATTCTAACCAGAGCCTGAACAAAGGCTTGAACATCTGGCACAGCTGCCAGCTTTTTGTGAAGTAATACCGACAAGGCAGAAATCTGTCCCTTCAGGGAACTTGCAGATAATCCTTTTTCCAATCCTTCTTGAAGGAAGGATAGAATCCTAGGAATCTTAACCTTGTCCCAAGGGAATCCTTTAGATTCACACCAACAGATATATTTTTTCCAAATTTTGTGGTAAATCTTTCTAGTCACAGGCTTTCTGGCCTGAACAAGAGTATCGATCACAGAATCTGAGAATCCTCGCTTCGATAAAATCAAGCGTTCAATCTCCAAGCAGTCAGCTGGAGTGAAACCAGATTCGGATGTTCGAACGGACCCTGAACAAGAAGGTCTCGTCTCAAAGGTAGCTTCCAAGGTGGAGCCGATGACATATTCACCAGATCTGCATACCAAGTCCTGCGTGGCCACGCAGGAGCTATCAAGATCACCGACGCCCTCTCCTGCTTGATCCTGGCTATCAGCCTGGGAATGAGAGGAAATGGCGGGAACACATAAGCTAGATTGAAGGTCCAAGGTGCTACTAGTGCATCCACTAGAGCCGCCTTGGGATCCCTGGATCTGGCCCCGTAGCAAGGAACTTTGAAGTTCTGACGAGAGGCCATCAGATCCATGTCTGGAATGCCCCACAGGTGAGTGACTTGGGCAAAGATTTCCGGATGGAGTTCCCACTCCCCCGGATGCAATGTCTGACGACTCAGAAAATCCGCTTCCCAATTTTCCACTCCTGGGATGTGGATAGCAGACAGGTGGCAGGAGTGAGACTCCGCCCAAAGAATAATTTTGGTTACTTCTTCCATCGCTAGGGAACTCCTTGTTCCCCCCTGATGGTTGATGTACGCAACAGTCGTCATGTTGTCTGATTGAAACCGTATGAACCTGGTCCTCGCAAGCTGGGGCCAGGCCTGGAGAGCATTGAATATCGCTCTCAGTTCCAGAATATTTATCGGTAGAAGAGATTCTTCCCGAGACCAAAGACCCTGAGCTTTCAGGGATCCCCAGACCGCGCCCCAGCCTATCAGACTGGCGTCGGTCGTGACAATGACCCACTCTGGTCTGTGGAACATCATCCCTTGAGACAGATTGTCCAGGGACAGCCACCAACGGAGTGAGTCTCTGGTCCTCTGATTTACTTGTATCTTCGGAGACAAGTCTGTATAGTCCCCATTCCACTGACTGAGCATGCACAGTTGTAATGGTCTTAGATGAATGCGCGCAAAAGGAACTATGTCCATCGCCGCCACCATCAACCCGATCACTTCCATGCACTGAGCTATGGAAGGAAGAGGAACGGAATGAAGTATCCGACAAGAGTCCAGAAGCTTTGTTTTTCTGGCTTCTGTTAGAAAGATCCTCATTTGTAAGGAGTCTATAATTGTTCCCAAGAAGGGAACCCTTGTTGACGGGGATAGAGAACTCTTTTCCACGTTCACTTTCCAGCCGTGAGATCTGAGAAAGGCCAGGACAATGTCCGTGTGAGCCTTTGCTTGAGGAAGGGACGACGCTTGAATCAAAATGTCGTCCAGGTAAGGTACTACTGCAATGCCCCTTGGTCTTAGCACCGCTAGAAGGGACCCTAGTACCTTTGTGAAAATCCTTGGAGCAGTGGCTAATCCGAAAGGAAGCGCCACGAACTGGTAATGTTTGTCCAGAAATGCAAACCTTAGGAACCGATGATGTTCCTTGTGGATAGGAATATGTAGATACGCATCCTTTAAATCCACCGTGGTCATGAATTGACCTTCCTGGATGGAAGGAAGGATAGTTCGAATGGTTTCCATCTTGAACGATGGGACCTTGAGAAATTTGTTTAAGATCTTGAGATCTAGGATTGGTCTGAACGTTCCCTCTTTTTTGGGAACTATGAACAGATTGGAGTAGAACCCCATCCCTTGTTCTCTTAATGGAACAGGATGAATCACTCCCAGTTTTAACAGGTCTTCTACACAATGTAAGAACGCCTGTCTTTTTATGTGGTCTGAAGACAACTGCGACCTGTGGAACCTCCCCCTTGGGGGAAGTCCCTTGAATTCCAGAAGATAACCCTGGGAGACTATTTCTATCGCCCAAGGATCCAGAACATCTCTTGCCCAAGCCTGAGCGAAGAGAGAGAGTCTGCCCCCCACCAGATCCGGTCCCGGATCGGGGGCCAATATTTCATGCTGTCTTGGTAGCAGTGGCAGGTTTCTTGGCCTGCTTTCCCTTGTTCCAGCCTTGCATTGGTCTCCAAGCTGGCTTGGCCTGAGCAGTATTACCCTCTTGCTTAGAGGACGTAGCACCTTGGGCTGGTCCGTTTTTACGAAAGGGACGAAAATTAGGTCTATTTTTTGCCTTGAAAGGCCGATCCTGAGGAAGGGCGTGGCCCTTACCCCCAGTGATATCAGAGATAATCTCTTTCAAGTCAGGACCAAACAACGTTTTCCCCTTGAAAGGAATGTTTAGTAGCTTGTTCTTGGAAGACGCATCAGCCGACCAAGATTTCAACCAAAGCGCTCTGCGCGCCACAATAGCAAACCCAGAGTTCTTAGCCGCTAACTTAGCCAATTGCAAAGAGGCGTCTAGAGTGAAAGAATTAGCCAATTTGAGAGCATTGATTCTGTCCATAATCTCCTCATAAGGAGGAGAGTCACTATCGAGCACCTTAAGCAGTTCATCAAACCAGAAATATGCGGCAGTAGTGACAGGGACAATGCATGAAATGGGTTGTAGAAGGTAACCCTGCTGAACAAACATCTTTTTAAGCAAACCTTCTAATTTCTTATCCATAGGATCTTTGAAAGCACAACTATCCTCTATGGGAATAGTGGTGCGTTTGTTTAAAGTAGAAACCGCTCCCTCGACCTTGGGGACTGACTGCCATAAGTCCTTTCTGGGGTCGACCATAGGAAACAATTTTTTAAATATGGGGGGAGGGACGAAAGGAATACCGGGCCTTTCCCATTCTTTATTAACAATGTCCGCCACCCGCTTGGGTATAGGAAAAGCTTCTGGGAGCCCCGGCACCTCTAGGAACTTGTCCATTTTACATAGTTTCTCTGGGATGACTAAATTTTCACAATCATCCAGAGTGGATAATACCTCCTTAAGCAAAATGCGGAGATGTTCCAATTTAAATTTAAATGTAATCACATCAGATTCAGCCTGCTGAGAAATGTTCCCTAAATCAGTAATTTCTCCCTCAGACAAAACCTCCCTGGCCCCCTCAGATTGGGTTAGGGGCCCTTCAGAGATATTAATATCAGCGTCGTCATGCTCTTCAGTAACTAAAACAGAGCAGCCACGCTTACGCTGACAAGGGTTCATTTTGGCTAAAATGTTTTTGACAGAATTATCCATTACAGCCGTTAATTGTTGCATAGTAAGGAGTATTGGCGCGCTAGATGTACTAGGGGCCTCCTGAGTGGGCAAGACTCGTGTAGACGAAGGAGGGAATGATGCAGTACCATGCTTACTCCCCTCACTTGAGGAATCATCTTGGGCATCATTGTCATTATCACATAAATCACATTTATTTAAATGAATAGGAATTCTGGCTTCCCCACATTCAGAACACAGTCTATCTGGTAGTTCAGACATGTTAAACAGGCATAAACTTGATCAGAAAGTACAAAAAACGTTTTAAAATAAAACCGTTACTGTCACTTTAAATTTTAAACTGAACACACTTTATTACTGCAATTGCGAAAAAACATGAAGGAATTGTTCAAAATTCACCAAATTTTCACCACAGCGTCTTAAAGCCTTGAAAATATTGCACACCAATTTTGGAAGCTTTAACCCTTAAAATAACGGAACCGGAGCCGTTTTAAGCTTTAAACCCCTTTACAGTCCCTGGTATCTGCTTTGCTGAGACCCAACCAAACCCAAAGGGGAATACGATACCAAATGACGCCTTCAGAAGTCTTTTATAAGTATCAGAGCTCCTCTCACATGCGACTGCATGCCATGCCTCTCAAAAACAAGTGCGCAACACCGGCGCGAAAATGAGACTCTGCCTATGCTTTGGGAAAGCCCCTAAAGAATAAGGTGTCTAAAACAGTGCCTGCCGATATTATTATATCAAAATACCCAGATAAAATGATTCCTCAAGGCTAAATATGTGTTAATAATCAATCGATTTAGCCCAGAAAAAGTCTACAGTTTAAATAAGCCCTTATGAAGCCCTTATTTACAATCGTAATAAACATGGCTTACCGGATCCCATAGGGAAAATGACAGCTTCCAGCATTACATCGTCTTGTTAGAATGTGTCATACCTCAAGCAGCAAGGGACTGCAAACTGTTCCCCCAACTGAAGTTAATTGCTCTCAACAGTCCTGTGTGGAACAGCCATGGATTTTAGTTACGGTTGCTAAAATCATTTTCCTCATACAAACAGAATTCTTCATCTCTTTTCTGTTTCTGAGTAAATAGTACGTACCAGCACTATTTGAAAATAACAAACTCTTGATTGAATAATGAAAAACTACAGTTAAACACTAAAAAACTCTAAGCCATCTCCGTGGAGATGTTGCCTGTACAACGGCAAAGAGAATGACTGGGGTAGGCGGAGCCTAGGAGGGATCATGTGACCAGCTTTGCTGGGCTCTTTGCCATTTCCTGTTGGGGAAGAGAATATCCCACAAGTAAGGATGACGCCGTGGACCGGACACACCTATGTTGGAGAAATGAAGCATTTTCAGCCCCCGCGAGCCTAACAGCCCACAGGGAAAAGTCAAATTGATAAGGTAAGAAAAAATGATTGATTCAAATGCATTATCCCAAATATGAAACTGACTGTCTGAAAATAAGGAATGTTGAACATCCTGAGTCAAGGCAAATAAATGTTTGAATACATATATTTAGAACTTTATTAAAAAAGTGCCCAACCATAGCTTAGAGTGTCACAGAAAATAAGACTTACTTACCCCAGGACACTCATCTACAAGTTGTAGAAAGCCAAACCAGTACTGAAACGAAAATCAGCAGAGGTAATGGTATATATATAAGAGTATATCGTCGATCTGAAAAGGGAGGTAAGAGATGAATCTCTACGACCGATAACAGAGAACCTATGAAATAGACCCCGTAGAAGGAGATCATTGAATTCAAATAGGCAATACTCTTCTCACATCCCTGACATTCACTGCACGCTGAGAGGAAAACCGGGCTCCAACCTGCTGCGGAGCGCATATCAACGTAGAATCTAGCACAAACTTACTTCACCACCTCCATAGGAGGCAAAGTTTGTAAAAACTGATTTGTGGGTGTGGTGAGGGGTGTATTTATAGGCATTTTGAGGTTTGGGAAACTTTGCCCCTCCTGGTAGGAATGTATATCCCATACGTCACTAGCTCATGGACTCTTGCTAATTACATGAAAGAAATAAACGTTTATGATTTAGACTGAGCAGCAGTTTTAAGACACTTTACAATTTACTTCCATTATCACATTTTGCACAGTCTTTTTATGTGCACACTTTCTGAGAAAAAAGCTCCTACTGAGCACAAGCTCACAGGGTATACGTATACCCGTCTGTGATTGTATTCAAAAAGACTTGGCATAAAGGTTTCTATTGATTGGCATAGAAAGCTCGAGATAGAATGTGAACAACACCGCTGTATAAGAAAAGTTGACACTGGGATTTGGATATTAGCGCTATGTCCTTTATCACGTGATGATGTAACAGTTCTAATGAACTTGGTATCTATAGATAAGGTACAAATTCCTATACTGGATTTAGGTATATAATACGTATGTACTCCTTCACCACAATATACTCAAAGTGAATAGCTTGATGTTCAGAACTATATCTTTGGAATAAATATGGGGAGCAAGCCTCTCAGTATCGATGGCTTTATTTCATTGGTATTCACACTAATATATTCATGATTATGTCTGTAATTGGCTGATGTCTGTCACATGATACAGGGGGGCGGAAAATTGAAGAAAAAATACATTCACCAGAAAAAAAATCTACTGCTTATTTGAATATTTGAGTGTTATTGCTTTGTCTTTTTATTATGCACTTATTAATTATGCAGCTCTACTGTATTTAGTGTCCTTTAGATCATTCCTTATAAAATGATTATCTCAATATAACGAAAAAAGTATCAATTCTTACAGTAACCGGACCCCTTACTTATACCGTATGGTATCATAAAATCAAAAATATGAATTACCACTTTATAATATTTAATAAATTAGAACCTCACACCAATAATGATCTGAATGAGGATTAAACCTGTTAGCTATTGTTTATTTAGTTATAAAACATCTGATAGAGAATCAGTTTACATCCCTCTCGGAGATGTCGCCTGTTAGAGTATTGTTAGAGTAGCAATCTATTTGTTTGGGACATTTATAGGTAACAATACTACTTTTTTTATAATGAACAGGTAAATGTGTAGTAAACCATATCGGTAATGTTATTAGAACAATAAATAAAAACAACAACAAAAAACAAGAATATTTTTTGTTGCTTAAGTCATAATTATCATTTTTGTTCTCAGGTGTATTTTTTCATTTTCTTTTTGGCACTACACTGCAGAAAAAATCTTTATATGAGAAAGGGAGGGATAGAGTGCTGCATTACAGAAACATTTGGGGATGGAGGGTGGGGGCTTGTAAATAACAAATGTGAGGAGAGGGAGGTGGGGGGGGGGATCACTACACTACAGAAAAACAAAACATAAATTGGGTACTGTCTGCCAGTACCAAAGACGCTTCCACTAGTGGGAGGGGGAGGGTAAGGGAGCTGTTTTGGAGGGATCAGGGAGGTGGGAGGGATCACTGCACAGCAAAAAAATAATAATAAAAAAAAGCCCTAAACTTTCTGCCAGTACCTAAGATGGTGGGCATGAGTGTGGGTGGGGGGGAGGAGATGTTTGGGAGGGATCATGGAGATGTAGGTGTCAGGTAGATGGCTAATACCTACATTACTATACTATGTCCCTTACCAGCCAACTTATTAACGCTTAACAAAGAAGAAAAGAAAGAAGGTATCTTGGGGCACACTTGAGTAAAACATAACTTTTATTATTGAAAAAATATATAAAATGAGAATAAATAAAAAAAAACAGAATTTATGCTTACCTGATAAATTACTTTCTCCAACGGTGTGTCCGGTCCACGGCGTCATCCTTACTTGTGGGATATTCTCTTCCCCAACAGGAAATGACAAAGAGCCCAGCAAAGCTGGTCACATGATCCCTCCTAGGCTCCGCCTACCCCAGTCATTCGACCGACGTAAAGGAGGAATATGCATAGGAGAAATCATATGATACCGTGGTGACTGTAGTTAGAGAAAATAATTCATCAGACCTGATTAAAAAAAACCAGGGCGGGCCGTGGACCGGACACACCGTTGGAGAAAGTAATTTATCAGGTAAGTATAAATTCTGTTTTCTCCAACATAGGTGTGTCCGGTCCACGGCGTCATCCTTACTTGTGGGAACCAATACCAAAGCTTTAGGACACGGATGATGGGAGGGAGCAAATCAGGTCACCTAGATGGAAGGCACCACGGCTTGCAAAACATTTCTCCCAAAAATAGCCTCAGAAGAAGCAAAAGTATCAAATTTGTAAAATTTGGTAAAAGTGTGCAGTGAAGACCAAGTCGCTGCCTTACATATCTGATCAACAGAAGCCTCGTTCTTGAAGGCCCATGTGGAAGCCACAGCCCTAGTGGAGTGAGCTGTGATTCTTTCAGGAGGCTGCCGTCCGGCAGTCTCATAAGCCAATCGGATGATGCTTTTAAGCCAAAAAGAGAGAGAGGTAGAAGTTGCTTTTTGACCTCTCCTTTTACCAGAATAAACAACAAACAAAGAAGATGTTTGTCTGAAATCCTTTGTAGCCTCTAAATAGAATTTTAGAGCATGAACTACATCCAAATTGTGTAACAAACGTTCCTTCTTTGAAACTGGATTCGGACACAAAGAAGGCACAACTATCTCCTGGTTAATGTTTTTGTTAGAAACAACTTTCGGAAGAAAACCAGGTTTAGTACGCAAAACCACCTTATCTGCATGGAACACCAGATAAGGAGGAGAACACTGCAGAGCAGATAACTCTGAAACTCTTCTAGCAGAAGAAATTGCAACCAAAAACAAAACTTTCCAAGATAGTAACTTAATATCTACGGAATGTAAGGGTTCAAACGGAACCCCTTGAAGAACTGAAAGAACTAAATTGAGACTCCAAGGAGGAGTCAAAGGTTTGTAAACAGGCTTGATTCTAACCAGAGCCTGAACAAAAGCTTGAACATCTGGCACAGCCGCCAGTTTTTTGTGAAGTAAAACAGATACAGCAGAAATCTGTCCCTTCAAAGAACTTGCAGATAATCCTTTCTCCAAACCCTCCTGTAGAAAGGATAGAATCTTAGGAATTTTTATCTTGTTCCATGGGAATCCTTTAGATTCACACCAACAAATATATTTTTTCCATATTTTATGGTAAATTTTCCTAGTTACAGGCTTTCTAGCCTGAACAAGAGTATCAATGACAGAATCTGAAAACCCACGCTTTGATAAAATCAAGCGTTCAATCTCCAAGCAGTCAGTTGGAGTGAAGCCAGATTCGGATGTTCGAATGGACCTTGAACAAGAAGGTCCTGTCTCAAAGGTAGCTTCCATGGTGGAGCCGATGACATATTCACCAGGTCTGCATACCAAGTTCTGCGTGGCCACGCAGGAGCTATCAAGATCACCGAAGCCCTCTCCTGATTGATCCTGGCTACCAGCCTGGGAATGAGAGGGAACGGTGGGAATGCATAAGCTAGGTTGAAGGTCCAAGGCGCTATCAGTGCATCTACTAGAGTCGCCCTGGGATCCCTGGATCTGGACCCGTAGCAAGGAACCTTGAAGTTCTGACGAGACGCCATCAGGTCCATGTCTGGAATGCCCCATAATTGAGTTATTTGGGCAAAGATTTCCGGATGGAGTTCCCACTCCCCCGGATGGAAAGTCTGACGACTCAGAAAATCCGCTTCCCAATTTTCCACTCCTGGGATGTGGATTGCAGACAAGTGGCAGGAGTGATTCTCCGCCCATTGAATTATTTTGGTCACTTCCTCCATCGCCAGGGAACTCCTTGTTCCCCCCTGATGGTTGATATATGCAACAGTCGTCATGTTGTCTGATTGAAACCTTATGAATTTGGCCTTTGCTAGTTGAGGCCAAGCTTTGAGAGCATTGAATATCGCTCGCAGTTCCAGAATGTTTATCGGGAGAAGAGATTCTTCCCGAGACCATAGACCCTGAGCTTTCAGGGGTTCCCAGACCGCGCCCCAGCCCACCAGACTGGCGTCGGTCGTGACAATGACCCACTCTGGTCTGCGGAAGCTCATTCCCTGTGACAGGTTGTCCAGGTTCAGCCACCAACGGAGTGAATCTCTGGTTCTTTGATCTACTTGGATCGTCGGAGACAAGTCTGTATAATCCCCATTCCACTGTCTGAGCATGCACAGTTGTAATGGTCTTAGATGAATTCGTGCAAAAGGAACTATGTCCATTGCCGCAACCATCAAACCTATTACTTCCATGCACTGCGCTATGGAAGGAAGAAGAACAGAATGAAGTACTTGACAAGAGCTTAGAAGTTTTGATTTTCTGGCCTCTGTCAGAAAAATCTTCATTTCTAAGGAGTCTATTATTGTTCCCAAGAAGGGAACTCTTGTTGACGGGGACAGAGAACTTTTTTCTATGTTCACTTTCCACCCGTGAGATCTGAGAAAGGCTAGGACAATGTCCGTATGAGCCTTTGCTTTTGACAGAGACGACGCTTGAATCAGTATGTCGTCCAAGTAAGGTACTACTGCAATGCCCCTTGGTCTTAGCACCGCTAGAAGGGACCCTAGTACCTTTGTGAAAATCCTTGGAGCAGTGGCTAATCCGAATGGAAGTGCCACAAACTGGTAATGCTTGTCCAGAAAGGCGAACCTTAGGAACCGATGATGTTCCTTGTGGATAGGAATATGTAGATACGCATCCTTTAAATCCACCGTGGTCATGAATTGACCTTCCTGGATGGTAGGAAGAATTGTTCGAATGGTTTCCATCTTGAACGATGGAACCCTGAGAAATTTGTTTAGAATCTTGAGATCTAAAATTGGTCTGAATGTTCCTTCTTTTTTGGGAACTATGAACAGATTGGAGTAAAACCCCATCCCTTGTTCTCCTAATGGAACAGGATGAATCACTCCCATTCTTAACAGGTCTTCTACACAATGTAAGAATGCCTGTCTTTTTATTTGGTTTGAAGACAATTGAGACCTGTGGAACCTCTCCCTTGGGGGTAGTTCCTTGAATTCCAGGAGATAACCTTGAGAAACTATTTCTAGCGCCCAAGGATCCTGAACATCTCTTGCCCAAGCCTGAGCAAAGAGAGACAGTCTGCCCCCCACCAGATCCGGTCCCGGATCGGGGGCCAACACTTCATGCTGTTTTAGTAGCAGTGGCAGGTTTCTTGGCCTGCTTACCCTTGTTCCAGCCTTGCATCGGTCTCCAGGCTGGTTTGGTTTGAGAACTATTACCCTCTTGCTTAGAGGGTGTAGAATTTGAGGCTGGTCCGTTTCTGCGAAAGGGACGAAAATGTGGCTTATTTTTAGCCTTAAAAGACCTATCCTGAGGAAGGGCGTGACCCTTTCCCCCAGTGATGTCTGAAATAATCTCTTTCAAGTCAGGGCCAAACAGCGTTTTACCTTTGAAAGGGATGTTAAGCAATTTGTTCTTGGAGGACACATCCGCTGACCAAGACTTTAGCCAAAGCGCTCTGCGCGCCACAATAGCAAAACCTGAATTTTTCGCCGCTAATTTAGCTAATTGCAAAGTGGGGTCTAAGATAAAAGAGTTAGCCAATTTAAGTGCTTGAACTCTGTCCATAACCTCCTCATACGAAGAGTCTTTATTGAGCGACTTTTCTAGTTCTTCGAACCAGAAACACGCTGCTGTAGTGACAGGAACAATGCATGAAATTGGTTGTAGAAGGTAACCTTGCTGAACAAACATCTTTTTAAGCAAACCCTCTAATTTTTTATCCATAGGATCTTTGAAAGCACAACTATCTTCTATAGGGATAGTAGTGCGTTTGTTTAGAGTAGAAACCGCCCCCTCGACCTTGGGGACTGTCTGCCATAAGTCCTTTCTGGGGTCGACCATAGGAAAAGGTATGCCGGGCCTTTCCCATTCATTATTTACAATGTCCGCCACCCGCTTGGGTATAGGAAAAGCATCGGGGGGCACCGGGACCTCTAGGAACTTGTCCATCTTACATAACTTCTCTGGAATGACCAAATTGTCACAATCATCCAGAGTAGATAACACCTCCTTAAGCAGAGCGCGGAGATGTTCTAATTTAAATTTAAAAGTAATAACATCAGGTTCAGCTTGTTGAGAAATTTTTCCTGAATCTGAAATTTCTCCCTCAGACAAAACCTCCCTCCTGGCCCCTTCAGATTGGTGTGAGGGTATGTCAGAACCATTATCATCAGCGTCCTCATGCTCTTCATTATCTAAAACCGAGCAATCGCGCTTTCTCTGATAAGTGGGCATTTTGGACAAAATGTTTTTAATAGAATTATCCATTACAGCCGTTAATTGTTGCATAGTAAGAAGGATTGGCGCACTAGATGTACTAGGGGCCTCTTGTGTGGGCAAGACTGGTGTAGACACAGAAGGGGATGATGCAGTACCATGCTTACTCCCCTCACTTGAGGAATCATTTTGGGCAACATCATTATCAGTGGCATCATTGTCCCTACTTTGTTTGGACACTATGTCACATTCATCACATATATTTAAATGGGGAGGAACCTTGGCTTCCAAACATACAGAACATCGTCTATCTGATGGTTCAGACATGTTAACAGGCATAAACTTGATAACAAAGCACAAAAAACGTTTTAAAATAAAACCGTTACTGTCACTTTAAATTTTAAACTGAACACACTTTATTACTGAATATGTGAAAAAGTATGAAGGAATTGTTCAAAATTCACCAAAATTTCACCACAGTGTCTTAAAGCCTTAAAAGTATTGCACACCAAATTTGAAAGCTTTAACTCTTAAAATAACGGAACCGGAGCCGTTTTTACATTTAACCCCTATACAGTCCCTGGTATCTGCTTTGCTGAGACCCAACCAAGCCCAGAGGGGAATACGATACCAAATGACGCCTTCAATAAGCTTTTTCAGTGGTTCTTAGCTCCTCACACATGCATCTGCATGCCTTGCTTTCCAAAAACAACTGCGCATTAGTGGCGCGAAAATGAGGCTCTGCCTATGACTAGAAAAGGCCCCCAGTGAAAAAGGTGTCCAATACAGTGCCTGCCGTTTTTTTAATACATCCCCAAGATTAAAAGAACTATTTATAGTTATAATCCACTAAATATACTTATAAAGTAATCGTTTTAGCCCAGAAAAATGTCTACCAGTCTTTAAAGCCCTTGTGAAGCCCTTTATTCTTATACTAAACTAAGAAAATGGCTTACCGGTTCCCATAGGGAAAATGACAGCTTCCAGCATTACCAAGTCTTGTTAGAAATGTGTCATACCTCAAGCAGCAAAAGTCTGCCCACTGTTTCCCCCAACTGAAGTTAATTCATCTCAACAGTCCTGTGTGGAAACAGCCATCGATTTTAGTAACTGTTGCTAAAATCATTTTCCTCTTACAAACAGAAATCTTCATCTCTTTTCTGTTTCAGAGTAAATAGTACATACCAGCACTATTTTAAAATAACAAACTCTTGATTGAAGAATAAAAACTACATTTAAACACCAAAAAACTCTTAGCCATCTCCGTGGAGATGTTGCCTGTGCAACGGCAAAGAGAATGACTGGGGTAGGCGGAGCCTAGGAGGGATCATGTGACCAGCTTTGCTGGGCTCTTTGCCATTTCCTGTTGGGGAAGAGAATATCCCACAAGTAAGGATGACGCCGTGGACCGGACACACCTATGTTGGAGAAATAGGTATCACCATATTAATACATCTATTACGTATTGCCATGTTCACTTGCGCAAGAAATGTATGTCCCACATTTGTGAGGACAATCCCTATTTTGTCAATACCTATTGAAAAGGGTTATCCCAAATGATAGCACTAAAAACGAGTGCCTATTATATTGTGGGTAATACAACCATTTATGGAAAAACTATTTGTAACTGGACAAAGTGAGCGTAGATTAAGTTAATATAATTACGTAATAAGGTGTACCTAGGATGACATATACGTCATTTATAAAAACCTTAAATGTAAAATATAATGAATCAGGTAGGAAAATGTATCAAAAAGTAGACACATTTTACCTGCTTATTACACGCACATGCTTTCTTGAAGGTATGGGAAAACAAGAAGGGTTCCCAACAACAATATCAATAAAGGAGTGGTGGTCTATTAGACTAGTGGTAAGTTGGGGATAGATTGTGTGTTAATTACATAAAATGTTAGACCATATGAATCAGGGATAACAGTCACTATTTCAATCAGTCATTTAAACACACATGCTGTTATCAAATATCCTGTCATTCTATGGTTTGTAGCTTGGTGAATAATCATATAGTGAGACAAATATGTGTGTCATGAGAGGTCAGACTGGCTGCCGCTGTAAAAGGGTTTATGCACAAGATCACTATTTGCGCTCTCTGTTCTATATTATTAAAGTAACATTATGCTATATTAGATCTTATGATTGAGACAGTTTAAAACTGCAGTTCAATTTGTGTTTTGCGATCGTTGTATAATACCCAAGATTAAATTGGGTTTAGGCACATAAGTGGATACTAAATATGTCAAATAGGAGATTGCTCAGCTGCCATTGTAAAATGTGGTTACCAGTTTCTTGTGCTGAGTTATGATAGCAGCGATCTGGTTTAAATATAAGTAACAGTCAAAGCTGACACCGGCTATGCATATAAGTATGTCCCCATTATGTAAAAGTTAGTAAGGCCACATTTTAAACTACCCGCTTTTACCACTAAAAAGGAGATGCCAATAAAGGCCAACAATTAAATGGTTTTCTATAAGTTTTTACAATAAGGTTTAAAGAGAAGCAGAGCGAACACCTGACGCGCGTTTCGCCTACTGCTTTATCAAAGGTGCCGGACATCTCATCATGCCGCACCTTATAAGCCAGAGCTAGCCAATCATAGAGGGGGGGGTGTGATTACAATCACAAATAAGTGTGACGTACTTTGTTTTCCTACGTAACAGGTCACATTCTAAATGGCTGTTCGAAAATAAGGTGTGTAGTAGTCTGACCATTCCGAGTTGAGATGTACTTATCACGTATATGTTTATAAATAAAAGACTTCGCTAACAGGGTCATCACCATACACACAGAGATTATTTGTTCATCTTGTATGATAACACTAACAAAATATCAGCGTGCGTTGCTCATAATCATGGTAATGTGGAGGGCCGGTGGTAAGATCATTAAGCCCATATATACATTGTAGACAAAAATAAACCGAAGGGGAAGAAAATATCTTTAACAGAAGTTACTTATAGATCTATTTTTGCACGATCTCTGAAATACTGTCATACATTCTTAATTGTTCGTACTATTATTAGTGTACAGTTAAGTAATCTGTATGATTTCAGGTTAAGTGACCTATATAGTCTTAACGTACGGTTCGTTTAGGTTGTCATTGAAGGCATATAGTATATTCTGAACTGCAACCCAAGTTGCACATTGTAATTAAAAGTAGGACATGATTCCAGTTTATAAATTAATGTCCCATCTATACATTAGTTTAGACATAGATCCCAAAGTTTATACACAATGTAATTCATTGCTTGCAGATTATCCTATATCCATTATTCTTACTGAGGGAATGGATCCCAAATGATAGTTCACTAATTGTATTTATTGGAAAGGTGGATATTGACAAAAATTGTATGTATACATTATATTCCATAGTATCCAGGATGACCTCTATAATCTTTCTTTATTGAAGGAAGGGTCCAAAAGTAAGTTGTTCATTAAGACCTTTTGGAGACATGGATTGAAGCCTGAAAATCCATTTCGTTTCTTCTTTAAGGAGGGCTGTTTCAATGTTCCCCCCTCTGATGCCTGGTCTTACTCTTTGTAAGATCCAGCATTTTAAATCAGGTTTCCCACCATGTTTTTCCAGGAAATATCTGGCCACTGATGTTATCTTTTTGCCATTTTTAAGATCATTCTCGGCGTTACGGATATTTCCTAAATGTTCCCCTAGTCTTGTTCTTAATACCCTGGTCGACATACCTACGTATTTTTTGCAGCATATACATTCAATGCAGTAGATAATATTACAAGTTTGGCAATTATAGAAGTCATTCATATATATAATTCCGTTAGAATAAATTTCCATATGCTTAGTTGTTCGTATATATGGACAAAATTTGCATGTTCCGCAGGGGTATGTGCCTTTGAGGTTATCTTTCCTTTTGTTAACATTTTTGACAAAATGGCTTTTAACAATTTTGTCTCTGATGGTTGGTGCTCTTCTCCAAGCAACTTGTATCCGATCCCCAACATGCTTTGCCAGGTCATCATCCGTATATAATATATGAGCGTGCCAGTGCAGAATATCCGATATTTCTTTGTGGGCTTCATTATATGTACCTATAAACCTCACTTTTCGATCACCCGTATCTTTCACTTTAGGTATCAAGAGGTCTGTTCTTGTTCCATGTAGTGCCCTGTGATAAGCTTTTTAAAGAACTGAATTAAGATACCCTCTTTCTTTCAACCTCACTTTGAGATCCCTAGCTTGTTCTTTAAATCTGATTACATCTGAACAGTTACGTTACAAACGTAAAAATTCTCCGTAGGGAATAGCTCTCTTCGTTGAGTTATGATGTGCACTCTCATATCTTAGGATAGAGTTAGTAGCCGTCTCTTTCCTGTGTAAGTTAGTTTCAATTTTGTTTAACATGTCTCTAGATATACTTAGATCATAGTTGATCTCATATGTTAATCTCAGATTTAATTAATTGATATTCAGTTCACTTATGAATGATTTTAAAGTATCAGTGTCCCCTTTCCACAAGATAAGGACATCATCGATGTACCTTAACCACAATAAGATGTGTTCTATATATTTGATCATAGTTTCACCGCAGACAGTTTCCCGTTCCCATCATCCTAAGTATAGGTTGGCGTATGTGGGGGCACATGCTGTTCCCATCGCTGTACCTCTCACTTGCAGATAAAATTTGTCGTTGAAAACCAAATAATTGTGGCTAAGGACAAATCTGAGTAGGGGTAATATAAAATTGTTCTTTTCTGAGCCTTCTTGCCCTTCCATTTTAAGGAAATATTCAATTGCATGGCAGCCCCATTTGTGGTCAATTGATGTATAGAGGGACTCAACATCACATGTAGCAAAAAAGGTATCATCTTCAAGGATTATACTATCTATCTTACGTAGAACATCCACCGTGTCTCTAACGTAGGATAGTAGTGTCAGGACAATATCCCTAAGTTTAAAATCAATATACCTGGAGGCTTGTTCCCTCAAGCTCCCAATGCCTGAGACAATTGGTCTCCCTGGCGGTATTAATTTATTTTTGTGGATTTTAGGGAGGAGATACAGTGTTGCCGTTCTTGGTTTGTTAACATTTAAATAACTGTATTCCTTGTTGTTGATAAGTTCGTCACTTTTTGCGCTTTCAATTATATTATTGTACATAGATAGGTAATCTGCTGTTGGATCCCCAAATAGATGCTTGTAACACTTGGAGTCACCCAGCTATCTTAATGCCTCTATTATGTACATGTCCTTGGGCCAAAGGACAATATTTCCGCCCTTATCCGACGGTTCTATCACGACTTGCCAACCTTGAATATCCTTTAAAGCCCATTGTTCCTGCTTGCTCAGATTGGAGATATTTTTAGTCTCAAGTTTGAGAATATCTCTACTTACTACTTTCAGATAAGTATCAATTTGTGGATATTGTGACACTATAGGCATAAATGTAGATTTTGTTCTTATTTTAGTCAACCAATCAGTGGGAGTGGTGGTCGTATCTTCATTCTCTTCAAGTAGAGAGACTAGATTAAGTATAGTAATTTCATCTAGATCATTGTCATCATGTCTGGTGTACATTTCACTCAGGACCAATTTTCTAATGAAAAGGTGGAGGTCTTTAATGATCTCAAAATGGTTCAGATTGTTTGTGGAGGAGAAGGAGAGGCCTCTGTTGAGTACCTTTATATGATCAGTCGTCAATATTTTGCTTGTAAGATTGATAATCTGCAAGTCATCTCTTTCTACCAACGTGGTCTTTTCCCCCAGTCCTCTCTGTTTCCCCCATTGTTCTTGTACCCCATCTCGTTCTGTTTCCGAGGCTGCGATCTTGATTGCCCGCCTCTTGTTTTTCTTTTGTTTTTGGTTTTGTGGCCCCCTCGTTTTTTGATAGTATTGCTTGTCTATCACTCGCATTCTGTACTAACATTGTTCTATTTGGAGGGACCTCTTCATTGTCCTCAGCTGCTGAGGATTCACATTCAGAGGAGGCTATATCCTCTCTGTTCGTATTTGATGGTAGATAATTTCGTCTTGGATTTTTTTCATCCCATGTAAAGACACGGCCTTTTTAAAAGTGAGGTTTATAGGTACATATAATGAAGCCCACAAAGAAATATCGGATATTTTAAACCGGCACGCTCATATATTATATACGGATGATGACCTGGCAAAGCATGTTGGGGATGGGATACAAGTTGCTTGGAGAAGAGCACCAACCATCAGAGACAAAATTGTAAAAAGCCATTTTGTCAAAAATGTTAACAAAAGGAAAGATAACCTCAAAGGCACATACCCCTGCGGAACATGCAAATTTTGTCCATATATACGAACAACTAAACATATGGAATTATATATATGAATGACTTCTATAATTGCCGAACTTGTAATATTATCTACTGCATTGAATGTATATGCTGCAAAAAATACGTAGGTATATCGACCAGGGAATTAAGAACAAGACTAGGGGAACATTTAGGAAATATCCGTAACGCTGAGAATGATCTTAATAATGGCAAAAAGATATCATCAGTGGCCAGACATTTCCTGGAAAAACATGGTGGGAAACCTGATTTAAAATGCTGGATCTTACAAAGAGTAAGAGCAGGCATCAGAGGGGGGGAACATTGAAACAGCCCTCAAAGAAGAAACCAAATGGATTTTCAGGTATCAATCCATGTCTCCAAAAGGTCTTAATGAACAACTTACTTTTGGACCCTTCCTTCAATAAAGAAATATTATAGAGGTCATCCTGGATACTATGGAATATAATGTATACATAGAATTTTTATCAATATCCACCTTTCCAATAAATACAATTAGTGAACTATCATTTGGGATCCATTCCCTCAGTAAGAATAATGGATATAGGATAATCTGCAAGCAATGAATTACATTGTGTATAAACTTTGGGATCTATGTCTAAACTAATGTATAGATGGGACACTAATTTACAAACTGGAATCATGTCCTACTTTTAATTACAATGTGCAACTTGGGTCGCAGTTCAGAATACACTATATGCCTTCAATGACAACCTAAACGAACCGTACGTTAAGACTATATAGGTCACTTAACTTAACATACAGATTACTTAAAGGGACACTGTACCCAAAAATGTTCTTTCGTGATTCAGATTAAGCATGAAATTTTAAGCAACTTTCTAATTTACTCCTATTATCAAATTTTCTTCATTCTCTTGGTATCTTTATTTGAAATGCAGGAATGTAAGTTTAGATGCCGGCCCATTTTTGGTGAACAACCTGGGTTGTCCTTGCTGATTGGTGGATAAATTCATCCACCAATAAAAAAGTGCTGTCCAAAGTACTGAAACCAAAAAAAAGCTTAGATGCCTTCTTTTTCAAATAATGATAGCAAGAGAACGAAGAAAAATCTTTAATAGGAGTAAATTAGAAAGTTGCTTAAAGTTGCATGCTCTTTCTGAATTACAAAAGAAAAAATTTGGGTACAGTGTCCCTTTAACTGTACACTAATAATAGTACGAACAATTAAGAAGGTATGACAGTATTTCAGAGATCGTGCAAAAATAGATCTATAAGTAACTTCTGGTAAAGATATTTTCTTCCCCTTCGGTTTATTTTTGTCTACGATGTATATATGGGCTTAATGATCTTACCACCGGCCCTCCACATTACCATGATTATGAGCAACGCACGCTGATATTTTGTTAGTGTTACGTCACAAAGTACGTCACACTTATTTGTGATTGGCTGGCCTGTAATGTAACTCGTGTGTAATCACACACCCCCCTCTATGATTGGCTAGCTCTGGCTTATAAGGTGCGGCATGATGAGATGTCCGGCGCCTTTGATAAAGCAGTAGGCGAAAAGCGCGTCAGGCGTTCGCTCTGCTTCTCTTTAAACCTTATTGTAAAAACTTATAGAAAACCATTTAATTGTTGGCCTTTATTGGCATCTCCTTTTTAGTGGTAAAAGCGGATAGTTTAAAATGTGGCGTTACTAACTTTTACATAATGGGGACATACTTATATGCATAGCCGGTGTCAGCTTTGACTGTTACTGATATTTAAACCAGATCGCTGCTATCATAACTCAGCACAAGAGACTGGTAACCACGTTTTACAGTGGCAGCTGAGCGATCTCCTATTTGACATATTTAGTAACAGCTTATGTGCCTAAACCCAATTTAATATTGGGTATTATACAACGATCGCAAAACACAAATTGAACTGCAGTTTTAAACTGTCTCAATCATAAGATCTAATATAGCATAATGTTACTTTAATAATATAGAACAGAGAGCGCAAATAGTGATCTTGTGCATAAACCCTTTTACAGCGGCAGCCAGTCTGACCTCTCATGACACACATATTTGTCTCACTATATGATTATTCACCAAGCTACAAACCATAGAATGACAGGATATTTGATAACAGCATGTGTGTTTAAATGACTGATTGAAATAGTGACTGTTATCCCTGATTCATATGGTCTAACATTTTATGTAATTAACACACAATCTATCCCCAACTTACCACTAGTCTAATAGACCACCACTCCTTTATTGATATTGTTGTTGGGAACGCTTCTTGTTTTCCCATACCTTCAAGAAAGCATGTGCGTGTAATAAGCAGGTAAAATGTGTCTACTTTTTGATACATTTTCCTACCTGACTCATTAGATTTTACATTTAAGGTTTTTATAAATGACGTATATGTCATCCTAGGTACACCTTATTACGTGAAAAGAAAGAACAACACGGAAGGGGCGCCAATGGTGCAGATCAATGGAGATTCTGAAGATGTACCAATATAGTATGATCACAGGGTACTCACAATAGGTGAAGGCATTCAATTATGCTAATAGGGGCGGGCTGGATTTTGGCAGCAATCCAGCTGGCTGAGCGAAACGGCAGCTCTCTATCAGCATCCAAACGGAGAGAAACTAAAGATGTAAAACAAAGTATAGAGGCGCCAATGGTGCAGATCAATGGTGATTGAGACCACAACAATACCCCAATATACACAGGATACTCACATGTGATGAAGGCAATCAATTATGCCCATAGAGACAGGCTGGATTTCACAGCAATCCAGCTCGCTGTTCCAAGGTAGAATAACGGAAGGGTGGGTGTCAGAGTGTTAGTACTCTAAAGTAGCATAGCAAAAGGAAGTACCATACATAACACTAGGAGTGGATTTGGTAAAAAAGTAAATTTATTAAAAAATATAAAAAGTAGTACCACTCATCTCAGTGTTAAAAAAGTATATTATACATAAGGAATACATGCGACGCGTTTCTCAGATATACTGTTTCCTCAGGCATTTGTTTTACACCTTATTACGTAATTATATTAACTCAAGCTACGCTCACTTTGTCCAGTTACAAATAGTTTTTCCATAAATGGTTGTATTATCCACAATATAATAGGCATTCGTTTTTAGTGCTATCATTTGGGATAACCCTTTTCAATAGGTATTGACAAAATAGGGATTGTCCTCACGAATGTGGGACATACATTTCCTGCGCAAGTGAACATGGCAATACGTAATAGATGTATTAATATGGTGATACCTATTTTTTTATTTATTCTCATTTTATATATTTTTTCAATAATAAAAGTTATGTTTTAAGTTGATGTCTCATATGCCTATCCCCTATCTGAATACCTAAGACTCTTACTCAAGTGTGCCCCAAGATACCTTCTTTCTTTTCTTCTTTGTTAAATATATTTACCCCTGGTATCAAGGCACTGCCGTTTGTAATACGTAGGCTTACTACAAAGGGAAATTTGTTTGAGTCTTAATTTTGTTCCCCCTCCTAACTCCCCTGGTTTTAGGGGAGTTGATTTCCATTAACTTATTAACGCTGTCACTGCGAAATAATAGAAGCTGCAATTAGCAGCCTTCAAATTGCCAAAAAGCAATGGCAAAGCCATATATGTCTGCTATTTCTGAACAAAGGGGACCCCAGAGAAGCTTTTACAACCATTTGTTTTCATGATTGCACAAGCAGGATATAAATAATTACAAAGAGAAATCCAAAGTTTGTGAAAAAGATTTGTTTTTATATTAACTTGTTTGGCAGCAAAATGGTGGCTTGAAATATACCAAAATGGGCCTAGAT
Organism: Bombina bombina; assembly: GCF_027579735.1. Classification (NCBI taxonomy): domain Eukaryota; kingdom Metazoa; phylum Chordata; class Amphibia; order Anura; family Bombinatoridae; genus Bombina; species Bombina bombina. The sequence continues at coordinate 1,585,605,459 of NC_069499.1, forward strand.
CTATACCTTGGTTTTTTACTTATTTTTGATAGGTAAATTAAAAAAACAAGGTTCTATTTCTGTTTAAATGGAGCGATAGCAAATATGCTAAAAATATTTTGGGCAGCCAAAGGGATTAAACTGAAACTAATTAAGCAGAATGAGTCATATATTTCCTAACAATGCTCATTGGGGGGGTAGGTACTTCCTACAGATGCTGATTGGCTTTCAGTATAAAGCTTCTGAATTTTTAGATGTCAGTAACTTTACGTACTGTTTATCTCAAAGGATCTGTATGTTCGGCATCAAAAAATATGATAACTATTATTGCCTCGTGCTCGGCACTTTAGGGGTATCCAGCAACAGTGGCATAATGTGACTTGTCTGATGTGTCGCCTCTGTCAGTATTGTGTGTTATATACAACTCAGCACAACTGTGTTAGGGTCATAAGGCTAAGCTGTGTGTTATAAGTAGGGTTAGTGCTAATGTTTATGAGTCACACTAATGAGAAGCGCAACAAGTCAACCAACAGTTTAAATCCCATATTTTAATAGAAAATCCACCTCAATTACCTGTTTAAGCTACCCATATCCAGATGCTCCATGACCAGCATAGCACCCCCTCCTGGCTGGTCTATAACCTTGATAGGTTTGGGCACTTTTACAGTTTGTGTCTGGAGGATTGCTTCCAAGCTCGCCATTTCCCCCATAAACATTCTCCGCGCCTATGAGGAGACAAGCAGTTTTAAGTAGGGCCCAGTGATAACTAAATATATATGCAGGACAAATATTACACTATTGTGGGAATATTAAACAACATTATAAACATGTAAGGAATTAGACAACTATGTATTATATGAACTCAGATTTAAAATGGTCACATAATTCATGTACTTGGTGTAGTAGATTTTTAACTTTCTAAATATACACTATATCACACCTATATGAGCTTACTGAACATCTCATTCCAAAACCATGGGCTAAACGTGGAGCCCCCCCCTTTGTGGCTACAAAAGCTGTAACTCTGGGACGGGTTTACACAAGATTTTGGAGAGTGTCTGTGGGAATTTGTGCCCATTTAGCCAAAAGAGCATTTGTGAGGTAAGGCACTGATGGTGGACGAAAAGGTCTGGCTCGCAATTGGCATTATATTAAAGGGACACTGAACCCAAAGATTCAGACAAAGCATGCAATTTTAAGCAACTTTCTAATTTACTTATATTATCAATTTTTCTTTGTTCTCTTGCTATCTTTATTTAAAAAAAAGGCATCTAAGCTAAGGAGCCAGCAAATTGTGGGTTCAGAACCATGGACAGCACTTGTTTATTGGTGCTGTCCAATCAGCTAGGACAACCCAGGTTGTTCACCAAAAATGGGATGGCATCTAAACTTACAGTCTTGCTTTTCAAATAAACATACCAAGAGAATAAAGAAAATTTGATAATAGGAGTAAATTAGAAAGTTGCTTAAAATTGCTGCTCTATCTGAATCACGAAATAAAAAATTTGGGTTCAGTGTCCCTTTAATTTTATTCAATGAGGTTGAGGTCATTAATCTGCGTAGGCTTCTTGGGTTCCTCCACACCAAACTTGTCAAACCGTGTCTACAGGGGCACAGTCATGCTGGAACCGGAAAAAAAAACCTTCCCTAGACTGTTGCCATAAAGTTGGAAGTACCCAGTTGCCTAAAATGTCTTTGTATCCTGTAGCATTAAGATGACCATTCACTGGAACTAAATGGGCTTAGCCCAAACCTTTAAATACAGCTCCAGATGATTATTCCTCCTACATCAAACTTTACAGTAGGCACCATGCGTTCTGTAGCGCTCACCTGGCATCCGCTGCACCTACATTTTTCCATCAGGCAGTGAAGCATAATGGAATCTGTTGGCGCTTTATAAATAAAGAATAATAATATATTAGTTAATTTTAATCTAATCAATATACATTATTGATGCTAATAATTTGTGCATTAGATGAGAAAATATTTTAATATTGCAAAGTATAAGACTTCCCCGACCCGGCTACTTTATTATACAATAATAAGGTGGTAAGCGATTTATAATCCTTAACGAGAAGACAAGTTGATAAGTAAATATAAACAAAGAAAAAGAAGCATCCTCAAAGCACTCAAAAGTAACTACACAATTAATGTCTCATACCCTACCAATGTAGTAGGGAAACAATTGTGTACACAATAAAACATAACTTTTATTAAATGTATGAATAATACATTTGGAAGAAAAAATAGATATACAAATATACTGGTGAGTCCAAAGCCTATTACCAAAAACCAATGCGCTCAATCCTATCAGTTATATCTACTATGAGAGAAGCAGAATATGGCTAATTATCCCCATTGCTGTGCGTTACACGAGTCAAAAAAAGATCCCAAACATAAATCTGTAAATATTACATTTCCACAAGGGAGTAAAAGGGATTGGCTCACTACTATCCTCTCATGTAACCCTACTGTAATTAATTTTAAAAATTGGGTACTCTCATGCTATCCCCCATATAAAAAGCAAACACAAATCATTTATATTAAAAATAGAAAACAGAGCAAGAAGCTATACAAATTCAATCAATTCATCAAAGGGTCCTTGATAGGTAATGGACTCACCAGAAACGCCTGACGTGCATTTCGCAAAACAGTTTTGTCAAAAGCAATGTACAAGTGTCCATCCAAAGTATAAATAGTGCAACCTACCCAATCTATCTGTATTAAGGTGTGATACATTGACATTGGCTTATGAGAAGCTGTCATAATGTCTATGTTTAGATATGCACAGCTCCTCTATCAGAAAAAAACCTCCCACTGTTGTAAATTTACCCAATCCAAATCATTGTACCAAATGTGTAAACACGGTAAAGAAAATAAATTATATGATACAAATAATTGTACCAAATATACAGGTATAACACTTCTCCATTGTTAATTGTTTCTTGTGGCAGACAGAGTGCAATACCAATATGGCAAATATCAATGGCCCAGGCAAACTACCAAGAATTCCAACAAACCTATCCCAATCATTCACATGCGGATGCCCCCAACATCAACTATTCCAATCAAGTAGAGGCGGAACAGTTAAATCTGTTGTAAACCACTAACATACATCCCCAATCTCCACTATCCAATCAAGCAGAGGAACAGTTCAATCGGTTGTAAACCACTAACATACATCTCCAATCTCCACTATCCAATCAAGCAGAGGAACAGTTCAATCGGTTGTAAACCACTAACATACATCTCCAATCTCCACTATCCAATCAAGTAGAGGAACAGTTCAATCCATTGTAAACCACTCACATTTGTCCCCACAAGGAAACGCCCCCAAACATTGATATCCCACTAATCACAGTGCTCAAAAGCTAGGTACACTAGCTAGGTACACAAAAGCAGGTTATAAATCTATACCAAAATACACGTCTACATCCAGGTCTGTCACTACTACAAATAGTGCAATAGACATTAATCAGGATACATATTATGATTCAAACAGTCAGTGTCCGCCTTAGCAATCATGGGTACCTATCTAAAAAGTTCAATTATGTGAGTGACATCCTGCTGCATCAAATAACAAATGATAGAGAGTAACCTACTTTCTTATAGCCAATTTAGTAACCACATAAATTAATCTGTTTCAGGGGATGCAGTGTGTCCAATCAATAAATAATTATCTCAACCATAATTAAATTGGAAAGTTCAAAATAGAGTAGCTGTGCATATCTAAACGTAGACATTATGATAGCTTCTCATAAGCCAATGTCAGTGTATCACACCTAAATACAGATAGATTGGATAGGTTGCACTATTTATACTTTGGATGAATACTTGTACATTGCCTTTCACAAAGCTGTGTTGTGAAACGCACGTCAGGCATTTCTGGTGAGTCCATTACCTATCAAGGCCCCTTTGATGGATTGATTGAATTTGTATAGCTTCTAGCTCTAGTTTCTATTTTGAATATAAATGATTTGTGTTTGCTTTTTATATGGGGGATAGCACAAGAATACCTAATTTTTTAAATAATAATTGCAGTGGGGTCACCTGAGAGGATAGTAGTGAGCCAATCCTTTTTGCTCCCTTGTGGAGATATAATAGTCATAGACTCACCAGTATATTTGTAAATTCTTTTAACCTTTTTTTTCTTCCAAACTTATTATTCAGACATTAATAAAAGTTATGTTTTAATGTGTACACAATTGTTTCCCTACTACATTGGTAGGGTATGAGACATTAATTGTAGTTAGTTTTGTGTGTTTTGGGGATGCTTCTTTTTCTTTGATTATATTTACTTTATTATATCACCCAGCTACTTTATAATACCACCCGGCTACTTTAAAATACCACCCGGGTTCTTTATTATACCACCCGGCTACTTTATAATACCAAATGGCAACTTTATAACACCACCGGCTACTTTATTATAACACAGGCTATTTTATAACCCCGCCGGCTACTTTATAATACCACCTGGCTACTTTATTATACCACCGGCTACTTTATAACACCACCGGCTACTTTATAACACCACCGGCTACTTTATAACACCACCGGCTACTTTATAACACCACCTGGCTACTTTATTATACCACAGGCTATTTTATAACACCACTGGCTACTTTATAACACCACCGGCTACTTTATTATACCACAGGCTACTTTATTATACCACCGGCCACTTTATAACACCACTGGCCACTTTATAACACCACCGGCCACTTTATAACACCACCGGCCACTTTATAACACCACCGGCCACTTTATAACACCACCGGCCACTTTATAACACCACCGGCTACTTTATAATACCACCAGCTACTTTATATTTGGATACTTGTATAGCGCACAACCTCAAACTTAATTGACTTGCGGCCCTGATAACAGGTATTATTATTACCCAACTTAATGGTACTCATTTTACTGACCTCAGAAGGATGAAAGGCTGAGTGGACCTTGCCAGGATCGAACCTGGAACCCTTGGATTGCCACAGATCTCTGTAACAGTGCATTAGCACGATGAGCTATCTGTCCAGCTTAATAATACCACCAGCTACTTTATAACACCACTAGCTACTTTATAACACCACCAGCTACTTTATAACACCACCAGCTACTTTATAACACCACCAGCTACTTTATAACACCACCAGCTACTTTATAACACCACCAGCTACTTTATAACACCACCAGCTACTTTATTATACCACCAGCTACTTTATTATACCACCAGTTACTTTATTATACCACCAGCTACTTTATTATACCACCAGCTACTTTATTATACCAACAGCTACTTTATTATACCAACAGCTACTTTATTATATCACCTGCTATTTTATTATACCACCAGCTACTTTATAATACCACCAGCTACTTTATAACACCCCCCGGCTACTTTATAACACCACCGGCTACTTTATAACACCACCTGGCTACTTTATTATACCACAGGCTATTTTATAACACCACTGGCTACTTTATAACACCACCGGCTACTTTATTATACCACAGGCTACTTTATTATACCACCGGCCACTTTATAACACCACTGGCCACTTTATAACACCACCGGCCACTTTATAACACCACCGGCCACTTTATAACACCACCGGCCACTTTATAACACCACCGGCTACTTTATAATACCACCAGCTACTTTATATTTGGATACTTGTATAGCGCACAACCTCAAACTTAATTGACTTGCGGCCCTGATAACAGGTATTATTATTACCCAACTTAATGGTACTCATTTTACTGACCTCAGAAGGATGAAAGGCTGAGTGGACCTTGCCAGGATCGAACCTGGAACCCTTGGATTGCCACAGATCTCTGTAACAGTGCATTAGCACGATGAGCTATCTGTCCAGCTTAATAATACCACCAGCTACTTTATAACACCACTAGCTACTTTATAACACCACCAGCTACTTTATAACACCACCAGCTACTTTATAACACCACCAGCTACTTTATAACACCACCAGCTACTTTATAACACCACCAGCTACTTTATAACACCACCAGCTACTTTATAACACCACCAGCTACTTTATTATACCACCAGCTACTTTATTATACCACCAGTTACTTTATTATACCAACAGCTACTTTATTATATCACCTGCTATTTTATTATACCACCAGCTACTTTATAATACCACCAGCTACTTTATAACACCCCCGGCTACTTTATAACACCACCGGCTATAATAAAACCATCAACTTTATACTACCATTGGCTACTTTATTATACCACCGGCTACTTTATTACACCACCCGGCTATTTTATTACACCACCCGGCTATTTTATTATACCAACGGCTACTTTATTACACCACCAGGCTACTTTATTATAACACCCGGTTACTTTATTATACCACCGGCTACTTTATTACACGACCCGGCTACTGTATTATACCACCGGCTACTTTATTATACCACAGGCTACTTTATTATACCACCCAGCTACTTTATTATATCAACGGCTACTTTATTACACCACCTGGCTACTTTATTATAACACCGGCTACTTTATTACACCACCCGGCTACTTTATTATAACACCGGCTACTTTATTACACCACCCGGCTACTTTATTATAACACCCAGCTACTTTATTATAACACCGGCTACTTTATTATAACACCCAGCTACTTTATTATAACACCCAGCTACTTTATTATAACACCGGCTACTTTATTACACCACCTGGCTATTTTATTATAACATCGGCTATTTTATTACACCACCCAGCTACTTTATTATAACACCCGGCTACTTTATTATAACATCGGCTACTTTATTATACCACCTGGCTTCTTTATTATAACACCGGCTACTTTATTATAACACCGGCTACTTTATTATAACACCCGGCTACTTTATTATAACACCGGCTATTTTATTATAACACCGGCTACTTCATTATAACACCCGGCTACTTTATTATAACACCAGCTACTTTATTATAACACCCGGCTACTTTATTATAACACTGGCTACTTTATTACCCCGCATGACTACTTTATTATAACACCCGGCTACTTTATTACACCGCATGGCTACTTTATTATAACACCGGCTACTTTATTACACCGCATGGCTACTTTATTATAACACCGGCTACTTTATTACACCGCATGGCAACTTTATTATACCGCATGGCTACTTTATTATAACACCGGCTACTTTATTACACCGCATGGCTACTTTATTATAACACCGGCTACTTTATTATAACACCCGGCTACTTTATTACACAGCATGGCTACTTTATTATACCGCATGGCTACTTTATTATAACACCGGCTACTTTATTATAACACTGGCTACATTATTATAACACCCGGCTACTTTATTACACCACCGGCTATAATAAAACCATCAACTTTATACTACCATTGGCTACTTTATTATACCACCGGCTACTTTATTACACCAGCCAGCTACTTTATTATAACACCGGATACTTTATTACACCACCCGGCTATTTTATTATACCAACGGCTACTTTATTACACCACCGGCTAATTTATTATACCAACGGCTACTTTATTACACCACCCGGCTAGTTTATTATAACACCCGGTTACTTTATTATACCACCGGCTACTTTATTACACGACCCGGCTACTTTATTATACCACCGGCTACTTTATAACACCACCGGCTACTTTATAACACCACCGGCTACTTTATAACACCACCGGCTACTTTATAACACCACCGGCTACTTTATTATACCACAGGCTATTTTATAACACCACTGGCTACTTTATAACACCACCGGCTACTTTATTATACCACAGGCTACTTTATTATACCACCGGCCACTTTATAACACCACCGGCTACTTTATTATACCACAGGCTACTTTATTATACCACCGGCCACTTTATAACACCACCGGCTACTTTATAACACCACCGGCTACTTTATAATACCACAGGCTACTTTATATTTGGATACTTGTATAGCGCACAACCTCAAACTTAATTGACTTGCGGCCCTGATATTATTACCCAACTTAATGGTACTCATTTTACTGACCTCAGAAGGATGAAAGGCTGAGTGGACCTTGCCAGGATCGAACCTGGAACCCTTGGATTGCCACAGATCTCTGTAACAGTGCATTAGCACGATGAGCTATCTGTCCAGCTTAATAATACCACCAGCTACTTTATAACACCACTAGCTACTTTATAACACCACCAGCTACTTTATAACACCACTAGCTACTTTATAATACCACCAGCTACTTTATAATACCACCAGCTACTTTATAACACCACCAGCTACTTTATAACACCACCGGCTACTTTATAACACCACCGGCTACTTTATAATACCACCAGCTACTTTATAACAACACCGGCTACTTTATAACACCACCAGCTACTTTATAACACCACCAGCTACTTTATAACAACACCGGCTACTTTATAATACCACCGGCTACTTTATAATACCATCGGCTACTTTATAATACCACCGGCTACTTTATAACACCACCGGCTACTTTATAACACCACCGGCTACTTTATAACACCACCGGCTACTTTATAATACCACCGGCTACTTTATAATACCACCGGCTACTTTATAACACCACCGGCTACTTTATAACACCACCAGCTACTTTATAACACCACCGGCTACTTTATAACACCACCGGCTACTTTATAATACCACCGGCTACTTTATAATACCACCGGCTACTTTATAACACCACCGGCTACTTTATAATACCACCAGCTACTTTATAATACCACAGGCTACTTTATAACACCACCGGCTACTTTATAATACTACCAGCTACTTTATAATACCACCAGCTACTTTATAATACCACAGGCTACTTTATAACACCACCGGCTACTTTATAATACTACCAGCTACTTTATAATACCACCAGCTACTTTATAATACCACCGGCTACTTTATAATATCATCGGCTACTTTATAATATCATCGGCTACTTTATAATATCACCAGCTACTTTATAACACCACCGGCTAATTTATCATACCACCGGCTACTTTATAACACCACCGGCTACTTTATAATATTACCAGCTACTTTATAATACCACCAGCTACTTTATAATACCACCAGCTACTTTATAACACCACCGGCTACTTTATAATACCACCGGCTACTTTATAATACCACCAGCTACTTTATTATACCACCGGCTACTTTATAATACCACCAGCTACTTTATTATACCACCTGCTATTTTATTATACCACCAGCTGGTATGTTCCTTGTTCAGAGGAGAATTGCCTGGTATTTCGGGGCTGGACTGACCTTACTTGGCGGGATCAGACTGATATACTTCAGGAAAGTTTTCTTCTGTGAAAAGCACACTGGTCTAAAAGAGGCTGCCTCCGGGTGGTAAATCGCCATAGAACAAGCCACTGAGCTGTTGTTCGTTCCTGGTAGAGCGCTTCTCTCTTTGTATGCAAATACTTTATAATACCACCAGCTACTTTATAACACCCCCGGCTACTTTATAACACCACCGGCTATAATAAAACCATCAACTTTATACTACCATTGGCTACTTTATTATACCACCGGCTACTTTATTACACCACGGCTACTTTATTACACCACCTGGCTATTTTATTATACCAACGGCTACTTTATTATACCAACGGCTACTTTATTACACCACCCGGCTACTTTATTATAACACCCGGTTACTTTATTATACCACCGGCTACTTTATTACACGACCCGGCTACTGTATTATACCACCGGCTACTTTATAACACCACCGGCTACTTTATTATACCACAGGCTACTTTATTATACCACCCAGCTACTTTATTATATCAATGGCTACTTTATTACACCACCTGGCTACTTTATTATAACACCGGCTACTTTATTACACCACACGGCTACTTTATTACACCACCCGGCTACTTTATTATAACACCCAGCTACTTTATTATAACACTGGCTACTTTATTATAACACCCAGCTACTTTATTATAAAACCGGCTACTTTATTACACCACCCGGCTATTTTATTATAACATCGGCTATTTTATTACACCACCCAGCTACTTTATTATAACACCCGGCTACTTTATTATAACACCAGCTACTTTATTATACCACCTGGCTTCTTTATTATAACACCGGCTACTTTATTATAACACCGGCTACTTTATTATAACACCCGGCTACTTTATTATAACACCGGCTATTTTATTATAACACCCGGCTACTTTATTATAACACCCGGCTACTTTATTATAACACCAGCTACTTTATTATAACACCCGGCTACTTTATTATAACACCGGCTACTTTATTATAACACTGGCTACTTTATTACCCCGCATGACTACTTTATTATAACACCCGGCTACTTTATTACACCGCATGGCTACTTTATTATAACACCGGCTACTTTATTATAACACCGGCTACTTTATTACACCGCATGGCTACTTTATTATAACACCGGCTACTTTATTACACCGCATGGCAACTTTATTATACCGCATGGCTACTTTATTATAACACCGGCTACTTTATTACACCGCATGGCTACTTTATTATAACACCGGCTACTTTATTATAACACCCGGCTACTTTATTACACTGCATGTCTACTTTATTATACCGCATGGCTACTTTATTATAACACCGGCTACTTTATTATAACACCGGCTACTTTATTATAACACCCGGCTACTTTATTATAACACCTGGCTACTTTAAAATACCACCCGGGTACTTTATTATACCACCCGGCTACTTTATAATACCAAATGGCAACTTTATACCACCACCGGCTACTTTATTATAACACAGGCTATTTTATAACCCCGCCGGCTACTTTATAATACCACCTGGCTACTTTATAACACCACCGGCTACTTTATAACACCACCTGGATACTTTATTATACCACAGGCTATTTTATAACACCACTGGCTACTTTATTATACCACAGGCTACTTTATTATACCACCGGCCACTTTATAACACCACCGGCCACTTTATAACACCACCGGCCACTTTATAACACCACCGGCCACTTTATAACACCACCGGCCACTGTATAACACCACCGGCTACTTTATAATACCACAGGCTACTTTATATTTGGATACTTGTATAGCGCACAACCTCAAACTTAATTGACTTGCGGCCCTGATAACAGGTATTATTATTACCCAACTTAATGGTACTCATTTTACTGACCTCAGAAGGATGAAAGGCTGAGTGGACCTTGCCAGGATCGAACCTGGAACCCTTGGATTGCCACAGATCTCTGTAACAGTGCATTAGCACGATGAGCTATCTGTCCAGCTTAATAATACCACCAGCTACTTTATAACACCACTAGCTACTTTATAACACCACCAGCTACTTTATAACACCACCAGCTACTTTATAACACCACTAGCTACTTTATAACACCACTAGCTACTTTATAATACCACCAGCTACTTTATAACACCACCGGCTACTTTATAACACCACCGGCTACTTTATAATACCACCAGCTACTTTATAACACCACCAGCTACTGTATAACACCACCAGCTACTTTATAACACCACCAGCTACTTTATAACACCACCAGCTACTTTATAACACCACCAGCTACTTTATAATACCACCAGCTACTTTATAACACCACCGGCTACTTTATAACACCACCAGCTACTTTATAACACCACCAGCTACTTTATAACACCACCAGCTACTTTATAATACCACCAGCTACTTTATAACACCACCGGCTACTTTATAACACCACCAGCTACTTTATAACACCACCAGCTACTTTATAACACCACCAGCTACTTTATAACAACACCGGCTACTTTATAATACCACCGGCTACTTTATAATACCACCGGCTACTTTATAATACCACCGGCTACTTTATAACACCACTGGCTACTTTATAATACCACCAGCTACTTTATAACACCACCGGCTACTTTATAATACCACCGGCTACTTTATTATACCACCGGCTACTTTATAATACCACCGGCTACTTTATAATACCACCAGCTACTTTATTATACCACCAGCTACTTTATTATACCACCGGCTACTTTATAATACCACCAGCTACTTTATTATACCACCTGCTATTTTATTATACCACCAGCTGGTATGTTCCTTGTTCAGAGGAGAATTGCCTGGTATTTCGGGGCTGGACTGACCTTACTTGGCGGGATCAGACTGATATACTTCAGGAAAGTTTTCTTCTGTGAAAAGCACACTGGTCTAAAAGAGGCTGCCTCCGGGTGGTAAATCGCCATAGAACAAGCCACTGAGCTGTTGTTCGTTCCTGGTAGAGCGCTTCTCTCTTTGTATGCAAATACTTTATAATACCACCAGCTACTTTATAACACCCCCGGCTACTTTATAACACCACCGGCTATAATAAAACCATCAACTCGGCTACTTTATTACACCACCCGGCTACTTTATTACACCACCCGGCTACTTTATTATAACACCCAGCTACTTTATTATAACACCCAGCTACTTTATTATACCGCATGGCTACTTTATTATAACACCGGCTACTTTATTACCCTGCATGGCTACTTTATTATAACACCGGCTACTTTATTATAACACCGGCTACTTTATTATAACACCCGGCTACTTTATTATAACACCCGGCTACTTTATTATAACACCCGGCTACTTTATTATAACACCCGGCTACTTTATTATAACACCCGGCTACTTTATTACACCACCGGCTATAATAAAACCATCAACTTTATACTACCATTGGCTACTTTATTATACCACCGGCTACTTTATTACACCACCCAGCTACTTTATTATAACACCGGATACTTTATTACACCACCCGGATATTTTATTATACCAACGGCTACTTTATTACACCACCGGCTAATTTATTATAGCAACGGCTACTTTATTACACCACCCGGCTAATTTATTATACCACCAGCTACTTTATTACACGACACGGCTACTTTATTATACCACCGGCTACTTTATAACACCACCGGCTACTTTATTATACCACAGGCTACTTTATTACACCACCTGGCTACTTTATTACACCACCCCGGCTACTTTATTATAACACCCAGCTACTTTATTATAACACTGGCTACTTTATTATAACACCCAGCTACTTTATTACACCACCCGGCTATTTTATTACACCACCCAGCTACTTTATTATAAAACCCGGCTACTTTATTATAACACCGGCTACTTTATTATACCACCTGGCTTCTTTATTATAACACCGGCTACTTTATTATAACACCGGCTACTTTATTATAACGCCCGGCTACTTTATTATAACACCGGCTATTTTATTATAACACCCGGCTACTTTATTATAACACCCGGCTACTTTATTATAACACCAGCTACTTTATTATAACACCCGGCTACTTTATTATAACACCGGCTACTTTATTATAACACTGGCTACTTTATTACCCCGCATGACTACTTTATTATAACACCCGGCTACTTTATTACACCGCATGGCTACTTTATTATAACACCGGCTACTTTATTACACCGCATGGCTACTTTATTATAACACCGGCTACTTTATTACACCGCATGGCAACTTTATTATACCGCATGGCTACTTTATTATAACACTGGCTACTTTATTACACCGCATGGCTACTTTATTATAACACCGGCTACTTTATTATAACACCCGGCTACTTTATTACACTGCATGTCTACTTTATTATACCGCATGGCTACTTTATTATAACACCGGCTACTTTATTATAACACTGGCTACTTTATTATAACACCCGGCTACTTTATTATAACACCCGGCTACTTTATTATAACACCCGGCTACTTTATTACACCACCGGCTATAATAAAACCATCAACTTTATACTACCATTGGCTACTTTATTACACCAGCCGGCTACTTTATTATACCACCAGCTACTTTATTACACGACACGGCTACTTTATTATACCACCGGCTACTTTATAACACCACCGGCTACTTTATTATACCACAGGCTACTTTATTATACCACAGGCTACTTTATTACACCACCTGGCTACTTTATTATAACACCGGCTACTTTATTACACCACCCGGCTACTTTATTATAACACCGGCTACTTTATTACACCACCCGGCTATTTTATTATACCAACGGCTACTTTATTACACCACCGGCTAATTTATTACACCAACGGCTACTTTATTACACCACCCGGCTACTTTATTATAACACCCGGTTACTTTATTATACCACCGGCTACTTTATTACACGACCCGGCTACTTTATTATACCACCGGCTACTTTATTATACCACCGGCTACTTTATTATACCACCCGGCTACTTTATTATAACACCCGGTTACTTTATTATACCACCGGCTACTTTATTACACGACCCGGCTACTTTATTATACCACCGGCTACTTTATTATACCACCGGCTACTTTATTATACCACCGGCTACTTTATTATAACACCAGCTACTTTATTACACCACCCGGCTACTTTATTATAACACCGGCTACTTTATTACACCCCCAGCTACTTTATTATAACACCAGCTACTTTATTATACCACAGGCTACTTTATTATACCACCGGCTACTTTATTACACCACCGGCTACTTTATTACACCACCCGGCTACTTTATTATAACACCCAGCTACTTCATTATAACACCAGCTACTTTATTATAACACCGGCTACTTTATTATAACACCCGGCTACTTTATAATAACACCCGGCTACTTTATTATAACACCCGGGTACTTTATTATAACACCCGGCTACTTTATTATAACACCCGGCTACTTTATTATAACACTGGCTACTTTATTATAACACCGGCTATTTTATTATAACACCGGCTACTTTATTATAACACCCAGCTTCTTTATTATAACACCGGCTACTTTATTATAACACCGGCTACTTTATTATAACACCCGGCTACTTTATTATAACACCCGGCCACTTTATTATAAACCCGGCTACTTTATTATAACACCCGGCTATTTTATTATAACACCCGGCTATTTTATTATAACACCAGCTACTTTATTATAACACCCGGCTACTTTATTATAACACCGGCTACTTTATTATAACACCGGCTACTTTATTATAACACCAGCTACTTTATTATAACACCCAGCTACTTTATTATAACACCGGCTACTTTATTATAACACCGGCTACTTTATTACACCATCTGGCTACTTTATTATAACACCCGGCTACTTTATTATAACACCCCGCATGACTACTTTATTATAACACCCGGCTACTTTATTACACCGCATGGCTACTTTATTATAACACCGGCTACTTTATTACACCGCATGGCTACTTTATTATAACACCGGCTACTTTATTACACCGCATGGCAACTTTATTATACCGCATGGCTACTTTATTATAACACCGGCTACTTTATTACGCCGCATGGCTACTTTATTATAACACCGGCTACTTTAATATAACACCCGGCTACTTTATTACACCGCATGGCTACTTTATTATACCGCATGGCTACTTTATTATAACACCGGCTACTTTATTATAACACCCGGCTACTTTATTATAACACAAGATGAGGAAGAAGGAAAGCCGAGTCCAAGTATCAGAAAATAGGTTTATTGCAGAATAGGCTTTCTGGATGCAAGGTAAGCTCCAATCTTACGCGTTTCGCGCATGAGCACATGCGCTTCATCAGAGATCACCCGGCTACTTTATTACACCACCGGCTATAATAAAACCATTAACTTTATACTACCATTGGCTACTTTATTATACCACCGGCTACTTTATTACACCACCCAGCTACTTTATTATAACACCGGATACTTTAATTACACCACCCGGCTATTTTATTATACCAACGGCTACTTTATTACACCACCGGCTAATTTATTATACCAACGGCTACTTTATTACACCACCCGGTTACTTTATTATAACACCCGGTTACTTTATTATACCACCGGCTACTTTATTACACGACCCGGCTACTTTATTATACCACCGGCTACTTTATAACACCACCGGCTACTTTATTATACCACAGTCTACTTTATTATACCACCTGGCTACTTTATTATAACACCATCTGGCTACTTTATTATAACACCGGCTACTTTATTATAACACCGGCTACTTTATTATAACACCGGCTACTTTATTATAACACCCGGCTACTTTATTATAACACCCAGCTTCTTTATTATAACACCCGGATACCTTATTATAACACCAGCTACTTTATTATAACACCCAGCTACTTTATTATAACACCCAGCTACTTTATTATAACACCCAGCTACTTTATTATAACACCCGGATACTTTATTATAACACCCGGATACTTTATTATAACACCCAGCTACTTTATTATAACACCCAGCTACTTTATTATAACACCCAGCTACTTTATTATAACACCCAGCTACTTTATTATAACACCCAGCTACTTTATTATAACACCCGGCTACTTTATTATAACACCCGGCTACTTTATTATAACACCGGCTACTTTATTATAACACCAGCTACTTTATTATAACACCGGCAACTTTATTATAACACCGGCTACTTTATTATAACACCCGGCTACTTTATTATAACACCCGGCTACTTTATTATAACACCGGCTACTTTATTATAACACCCGCTACTTTATTATAACACACGCTACTTTATGATAACACCCGCTACTTTATTATAACACCCGCTACTTTATTATAACACCCGGATACTTTATTATAACACCCAGCTTCTTTATTATAACACCCGGCTACTTTATTATAACACCGGCTACTTTATTATAACACCGGCTACTTTATTATAACACCGCCTACTTTATTATAACACCCGCTACTTTATTATAACACCCGGATACTTTATTATAACACCCAGCTTCTTTATTATAACACCCGGATACTTTATTATAACACCAGCTTCTTTATTATAACACCCGGATACTTTATTATAACACCGGCTACTTTATTATAACACCCGGCTACTTTATTATAACACCGGCTACTTTATTATAACACCCGGATACTTTATTATAACACCCGGATACTTTATTATAACACCCAGCTACTTTATTATAACACCCAGCTACTTTATTATAACACCCAGCTACTTTATTACACCACCCGGCTATTTTATTATACCAACGGCTACTTTATAACACCACCGGCTACTTTATTATACCACAGGCTACTTTATTATACCACAGGCTACTTTATTACACCACCTGGCTACTTTATTACACCACCCGGCTACTTTATTATAACACCCAGCTACTTTATTATAACACTGGCTACTTTATTATAACACCCAGCTACTTTATTACACCACCCGGCTATTTTATTATAACATCGGTTATTTTATTACACCACCCAGCTACTTTATTATAAAACCCGGCTACTTTATTATAACACCGGCTACTTTATTATACCACCTGGCTTCTTTATTATAACACCGGCTACTTTATTATAACACCGGCTACTTTATTATAACACCCGGCTACTTTATTATAACACTGGCTATTTTATTATAACACCTGGCTACTTTATTATAACACCCGGCTACTTTATTATAACACCCGGCTACTTTATTATAACACCAGCTACTTTATTATAACACCCGGCTACTTTATTATAACACTGGCTACTTTATTACCCCGCATGACTACTTTATTATAACACCCGGCTACTTTATTACACCGCATGGCTACTTTATTATAACACCGGCTACTTTATTACACCGTATGGCTACTTTATTATAACACCGGCTACTTTATTACACCGCATGGCAACTTTATTATACCGCATGGCTACTTTATTATAACACTGGCTACTTATTACACCGCATGGCTACTTTATTATAACACCGGCTACTTTATTATAACACCCGGCTACTTTATTATAACACCGGCTACTTTATTATAACACCGGCTACTTTATTATAACACCCGGATACTTTATTATAACACCCGGATACTTTATTATAACACCCAGCTACTTTATTATAACACCCAGCTACTTTATTATAACACCCAGCTACTTTATTACACCACCCGGCTATTTTATTATACCAACGGCTACTTTATAACACCACCGGCTAATTTATTATACCACAGGCTACTTTATTATACCACAGGCTACTTTATTACACCACCTGGCTACTTTATTACACCACCCGGCTACTTTATTATAACACCCAGCTACTTTATTATAACACTGGCTACTTTATTATAACACCCAGCTACTTTATTACACCACCCGGCTATTTTATTATAACATCGGTTATTTTATTACACCACCCAGCTACTTTATTATAAAACCCGGCTACTTTATTATAACACCGGCTACTTTATTATAACACCGGCTACTTTATTATAACACCGGCTACTTTATTATAACACCCGGCTACTTTATTATAACACCCGGCTACTTTATTATAACACTGGCTACTTTATTACCCCGCATGACTACTTTATTATAACACCCGGCTACTTTATTACACCGCATGGCTACTTTATTATAACACCGGCTACTTTATTACACCGCATGGCTACTTTATTATAACACCGGCTACTTTATTACACCGCATGGCAACTTTATTATACCGCATGGCTACTTTATTATAACACCGGCTACTTTATTACACCGCATGGCTATTTTATTATAACACCCGGCTACTTTATTATAACACCCGGCTACTTTATTATAACACCAGCTACTTTATTATAACACCCGGCTACTTTATTATAACACTGGCTACTTTATTATAACACTGGCTACTTTATTACCCCGCATGACTACTTTATTATAACACCCGGCTACTTTATTACACCGCATGGCTACTTTATTATAACACCGGCTACTTTATTACACCGCATGGCTACTTTATTATAACACCGGCTACTTTATTACACCGCATGGCAACTTTATTATACCGCATGGCTACTTTATTATAACACTGGCTACTTTATTACACCGCATGGCTACTTTATTATAACACCGGCTACTTTATTATAACACCCGGCTACTTTATTACACTGCATGTCTACTTTATTATACCGCATGGCTACTTTATTATAACACCGGCTACTTTATTATAACACCCGGCTACTTTATTATAACACCCGGCTACTTTATTATAACACCCGGCTACTTTATTATAACACCCGGCTACTTTATTACACCACCGGCTATAATAAAACCATCAACTTTATACTACCATTGCTACTTTATTATACCACCGGCTACTTTATTACACCACCCAGCTACTTTATTATAACACCGGATACTTTATTACACCACCCGGCTATTTTATTATACCAACGGCTACTTTATTACACCAGCCGGCTACTTTATTATACCACCAGCTACTTTATTACACGACACGGCTACTTTATTATACCACCGGCTACTTTATAACACCACCGGCTACTTTATTATACCACAGGCTACTTTATTATACCACAGGCTACTTTATTATACCACAGGCTACTTTATTACACCACCTGGCTACTTTATTACACCACCTGGCTACTTTATTATAACACCGGCTACTTTATTACACCACCCGGCTACTTTATTATAACACCGGCTACTTTATTACACCACCCCGGCTATTTTATTATACAACGGCTACTTTATTACACCACCGGCTAATTTATTACACCAACGGCTACTTTATTACACCACCCCGGCTACTTTATTATAACACCCGGTTACTTTATTATACCACCGGCTACTTTATTACACGACCCGGCTACTTTATTATACCACCGGCTACTTTATTATACCACCGGCTACTTTATTATACCGCCCGGGCTACTTTATTATAACACCCGGTTACTTTATTATACCATCGGCTACTTCTTACACGACCCGGCTACTTTATTATACCACCGGCTACTTTATTATACCACCGGCTACTTTATAATACCACCGGCTACTTTATAACACCACCGGCTACTTTATTATACCACAGGCTACTTTATTATACCACCAGCTACTTTATTACACCACCCGGCTACTTTATTATAACACCGGCTACTTTATTACACCCCCAGCTACTTTATTATAACACCAGCTACTTTATTATACCACAGGCTACTTTATTATACCACCGGCTAGTTTATTATACCACCGGCTACTTTATTACACCACCCGGCTACTTCATTATAACACCAGCTACTTTATTATAACACCGGCTACTTTATTATAACACCCGGCTACTTTATAATAACACCCGGCTACTTTATTATAACACCCGGGGTACTTTATTATAACACTGGCTACTTTATATAACACCGGCTATTTTATTATAACACCGGCTACTTTATTATAACACCCGGCTATTTTATTATAACACCGGCTACTTTATTATAACACCCAGCTTCTTTATTATAACACCGGCTACTTTATTATAACACCGGCTACTTTATTATAACACCCGGCTACTTAATTATAACACCCGGCCCACTTTATTATAAACCCCGGCTACTTTATTATAACACCCGGCTATTTTATTATAACACCCGGCTATTTTATTATAACACCCGGCTATTTTATTATAACACCCGGCTATTTTATTATAACACCGGCTACTTTATTATAACACCCGGCCTACTTTATTATAACACCGGCTACTTTATTATAACACCGGCTACTTTATTATAACACCGGCTACTTTATTATAACACCGGCTACTTTATTATAACACCAGCTACTTTATTATAACACCCAGCTACTTTATTATAACACCGGCTACTTTATTATAACACCGGCTACTTTATTACAACACCGGCTACTTTATTATAACACCCGGCTACTTTATTATAACACCCCGCATGACTACTTTATTATAACACCCGGCTACTTAATTACACCTCATGGCTACTTTATTATAACACCGGCTACTTTATTACACCGCATGGCTACTTTATTATAACACCGGCTACTTTATTACACCGCATGGCAACTTTATTATACCGCATGGCTACTTTATTATAACACCGGCTACTTTATTACACCGCATGGCTACTTTATTATAACACCGGCTACTTTAATATAACACCCCGGCTACTTTATTATACCGCATGGCTACTTTATTATAACACCGGCTACTTTATTATAACACCCGGCTACTTTATTATAACACAAGATGAGGAGGAAGGAAAGCTGAGTCCAAGTATCAGAAAATAGGTTTATTGCAGAATAGGCTTTCTGGATGCAAGGTAAGCTCCAATCTTACGCGTTTCGCACATGAGCACATGCGCTTCATCAGAGATCACCCGGCTACTTTATTACACCACCGGCTATAATAAAACCATCAACTTTATACTACCATTGGCTACTTTATTATACCACCGGCTACTTTATTACACCACCCAGCTACTTTATTATAACACCGGATACTTTATTACACCACCCGGCTATTTTATTATACCAACGGCTACTTTATTACACCACCGGCTAATTTATTATACCAACGGCTACTTTATTACACCACCCGGTTACTTTATTATAACACCCGGTTACTTTATTATACCACCGGCTACTTTATTACACGACCCGGCTACTTTATTATACCACCGGCTACTTTATAACACCACCGGCTACTTTATTATACCACAGTCTACTTTATTATACCACCTGGCTACTTTATTATAACACCGGCTACTTTATTATAACACCGGCTACTTTATTATAACACCCGGCTACTTTATTATAACACCCAGCTTCTTTATTATAACACCCGGATACCTTATTATAACACCAGCTACTTTATTATAACACCCAGCTACTTTATTATAAGACCCAGCTACTTTATTATAACACCCAGCTACTTTATTATAACACCCGGATACTTTATTATAACACCGACTACTTTATTATAACACCCGGCTACTTTATTATAACACCCGGCTACTTTATTATAACACCGGCTACTTTATTATAACACCCGCTACTTTATTATAACACCCGGATACTTTATTATAACACCCAGCTTCTTTATTATAACACCCCGGATACTTTTTTTATTCAGATGAGCACTTCCGGCTCAACACTTCCGGTACCACACTTTTTGGCGCGAAATTTTGGCGCGAAATTTTGGCGCAAAAATTTGGCGCAATTTCAATGCAATTTGATTGGTTAGAGAAAGGTATAAAGTCCTCAGCTCACCCACACCATACTATAGTCTTGATAAAGGGCCTCTCTTGAGGGCCGAAACGCGTTGACAGAGCTATGGTGAGCTATTTATTCCTTGATTGTTGAATTATAATACAGTATTACACTATTGTTATTATCTTTTATTTTCAGGGTTTGAAGATTCCCTAGGATTATTTTTATTTATATTTTTGTATTTTTGCTTATTTTTATTTTCTATTTTTTATTTTTATACAGCAAATAATTTTTCTACATGGAAACATAACCCCTCCACATAAGCCCCCTTTTTGGGATCACTCTCACTAGTTTGTGCACATACTAATCATTTATTTTTTGTTTTTTATCTTTTGGATATTTTACATCTTTTTTGGACTTATTTTTATCACTATTTTGGATTGACTTCACGGATTATTCTTTGTCACCATATTTTGATAGACCTTTTTTTCTACCTTCATTTTGATGTTTTTTAAATGTCTCTTTGAAATGTTTTTTTGCAAAGCTTTTTTAATAGAACTTTTGAATCTGCTGGATTTGCACTATTCATTTATACCCACGTTTTTGGACAACACTTAAATTTGGACAGTTTATTTTTTGGATACACATGTGAAAATCTATTTATATCTCTTAACTTTGAGAAGGGATTTTTGGACACTACTTAACCTTTTTTTATATACTCTCTTAACTTTGAGAAGGGATATTGGACATTATTTACTTTTCATTGTTTTTTATTATTTTTTATTGTTTATTATTTTCAGATTTATGCCAACACAACTATATATGAGACGAATTTTATGAGACATTATACATACAGCTAAAAAGCAAAACACGCGTGTTTTTTATAGATATTTATGTGTTTATGTGTTTTTACACATTATTTCTTGCCGTTCTGTTTAAAATATATTTTTAAACGACACCCTTGTTTTATATGTTTAATATGTATTAAATGCTTTTATGTATCAACTGTGCCACTCTTAGATCTTATATCTAGATATCAAAACCTACCACATCTATACAGCACAACTACCATAATTGTAGCTGAGCTATAGCGCTATACAATTTTCTCAGACAGAAATACCATATTTTCACACCTATACCGCACCAGACCTCGCCAAGATTTGGCGCTCCTTTCTAAACCACGTTTTGACACATATTTTCTAAAAGTGGGCACCTGGGGACCCACTATAGACAGGAGCTATAGGTCCACACTTTCAGCGCTGTAAGAAAACATTGAATCTACTTTATTATAACACCCGGCTACTTTATTATAACACCCGGCTACTTTATTATAACACCGGCTACTTTATTATAACACTGGCTACTTTATTATAACACCCACTACTTTATTATAACACCCGGATACTTTATTATAACACCCAGCTACTTTATTATAACACCCAGCTACTTTATTACACCACCCCGGCTATTTTATTATACCAACGGCTACTTTATTACACCACCGGCTAATTTATTATACCAACGGCTACTTTATTACACCACCCGGCTACTTTATTATAACACCGACTTCGATTACTTTATTATACCACCCGGCTACTTTATTACCACGACCGGCTACTTTATTATACCACCGGCTACTTTATAACACCACCGGCTACTTTATTATACCACAGTCTACTTTATTATACCACCGGCTACTTTATTACACCACCTGGCTACTTTATTATAACACCATCTGGCTACTCTATTATAACACCGGCTACTTTATTATAACACCGGCTACTTTTTTATAACACCCGGCTACTTTATTATAACACCCGGCTAACTTTATTTATAACACCCAGCTTCTTTATTATAACACCCGAATACTTTATTATAACACCCAGCTTCTTTTTATTACACCCGGATACCTATTATAACACCAGCTACTTTATTATAACACCCAGCTACTTTATTATATACACCCAACTACTTTATTAAAACACCCCAGCTACTTTATTATAACACCCGGATACTTTATTATAACACCCGACAACTTTATTATACCACAGTCTACTTTATTATACCACCGGCTACTTTATTACACCACCTGGCTACTTTATTATAACACCATCTGGCTACTTTATTATAACACCGGCTACTTTATTATAACACCGGCTACTTTATTATAACACCGGCTACTTTATTATAACACCCAGCTTCTTTATTATAACACCCCGGATACCTTATTATAACACCAGCTACTTTATTATAACACCCAGCTACTTTATTATAACACCCAACTACTTTATTATAACACCCAGCTACTTTATTATAACACCCGGCTACTTTATTATAACACCGACTACTTTATTATAACACCCGGCTACTTTATTATAACACCCGGCTACTTTATATAACACCGGCTACTTTATTATAACACCCGCTACTTTATTATAACACCCGGATACTTTATTATAACACCCAGCTTCTTTATTATAACACCCGGATACTTTATTATAACACCAGCTTCTTTATTATAAGACCCGGATTACTTTATTATAACACCGGCTACTTTATTATAACACCCGGCTACTTTATTATAACAACCGGCTACTTTATTATAACAACCGGCTACTTTATTATAACACCCGCTACTTTATTATAACACCCCCGCTACTTTATTATAACACCCGGATACTTTATTATAACACCCAGCTTCTTTATTATAACACCCAGCTTCTTTATTATAACACCCAGCTTCTTTATTATAACACCCAGCTACTTTATTATAACACCCAGCTACTTTATTATAACACCCAGCTACTTTATTATAACACCCAGCTACTTTAATATAACACCCCAGCTACTTTATTATAACACCTGGCTACTTTATTATAACACCGGCTACTTTATTATAACACCAGCTACTTTATTATAACACCGGCAACTTTATTATAACACCGGCAACTTTATTATAACACCGGCTACTTTATTATAACACCGGCTACTTTATTATAACACCCGGCTACTTTATTATAACACCCGGCTACTTTATTATAACACCCGGCTACTTTATTATAACACCCGCTACTTTATTATAACACCCACTACTTTATTATAACACCCGCTACTTTATTATAACACCCGGATACTTTATTATAACACCCAGCTTCTTTATTATAACACCCGGCTACTTTATTATAACACCGGCTACTTTATTATAACACCGGCTACTTTATTATAACACCGCCTACTTTATTATAACACCCGCTACTTTATTACACCGCATGGCTACTTTATTATAACACCCAGCTTCTTTATTATAACACCCGGATACTTTATTATAACACCAGCTTCTTTATTATAACACCCGGATACTTTATTATAACACCGGCTACTTTATTATAACACCCGGCTACTTTATTATAACACCCGGCTACTTTATTATAACACCCGGCTACTTTATTATAACACCCACTACTTTATTATAACACCCACTACTTTATTATAACACCCACTACTTTATTATAACACCCACTACTTTATTATAACACCCACTACTTTATTATAACACCCGGATACTTTTATTATAAACACCCGGATACTTTATTATAACACCAGCTACTTTATTATAACACCCAGCTACTTTATTACACCACCCGGCTATTTTATTATACCAACGGCTACTTTATTACACCACCGGCTAATTTATTATACCAACGGCTACTTTATTACACACCCGGCTACTTTATTATAACACACCGATTACTGTTATTATACCACCGGCTACTTTATTACACGGACCCGGCTACTTTATTATACCACCGGCTACTTTATAACACCACCGGCTACTTTATTATACCACAGTCTACTTTATTATACCACCCGGCTACTTTATTACACCACCTGGCTACTTTATTATAACACCATCTGGCTACTTCATTATAAACACCGGCTACTTTATTATAACACCCGGCTACTTTATTATAACACCCAGCTTCTTTATTATAACACCGGATACTTTATTATAACACCAGCTACTTTATTATAACACCCCAGCTACTTTATTATAACACCCAGCTACTTTATTATAACACCCGGGATACTTTATTATAACACCGAACTACTTTATTATAACACCCGGCTACTTTATTATAACACCCGGCTACTTTATTATAACACACCCCGGCTACTTTATTATTAACACCGAGCCTACTTTATTATAACACCCGCTACTTTATTATAACACCCGGATACTTTATTATAACACCCAGCTTCTTTATTATAACACCCAGCTTCTTTATTATAACACCAGGATACTTTATTATAAACACCAAGCTAACTTTATTATAACACCCAGCTACTTTATTATAACACCCGGCTACTTTATTATAACACCCGGCTACTTTATTATAAACACCCCCGGCTACTTTATTATAACACTGGCTACTTTACTTATAACACCCCGGCTACTTTATTATAACAACCCGGCTACTTTATTATAACCACCCAGCTACTTTATTATAACACCCCGGCTACTTTATTATAACACCCGGCTACTTTATTATAACACTGGCTACTTTATTATAACACCCGGCTACTTTATTATAACACCCGGCTACTTTATTATAACACCGGCTACTTTATTATAACACCGGCTACTTTATTATAACACCCGGCTACTTTATTATAACACCGGCTATTTTATTATAACACCGGCTACTTTATTATAACACCCGGCTACTTAATTATAACACCAGCTACTTTATTATAACACCCGGCTACTTTATTATAACACCAGGCTACTTTATTATAACACCCGGCTACTTTATTATAAACACCCAGCTTCTTTATTATAACACCCAGCTACTTTATTATAACACCGGCTACTGTATTATAACACCGGCTACTTTATTATAAACACCCGGCTACTTTATTATAACACCCCGGCTACTTTAATAACACCCGGCTACTTTATTATAACCACCCAGCTACTTTTATTATAACACCGGCTACTTTATTATAACACCCCCGGCTACTTTATTATAACACTGGCTACTTTATTATACCGCATGGCTACTTTTAATTATACCGCATAGCTACTTTATTATACCGCATAGCTACCTTTATTATACCGCATAGCTACTTTATTATAACACCCGGCTACTTTATTACACCGCATGGCTACTTTATTATAACACTGGCTACTTTATTACACCGCATGACTACTTTATTATAACACCCCGGCTACTTTATTACACCGCATGGGCTACTTTATATAACACCGGCTACTTTATTACACCGCACTGGCTACTTTATTATAACACCGGCTACTTTATTACACCGCATGGCAACTTTATTATACCGCATGGCTACTTTATTATAACACCGGCTACTTTATTACACCGCATGGCTACTTTATTATAACATGGCTACTTTATTATAACACCGGCTACTTTATTACACCGCATGGCTACTTTATTATAACACCGGCTACTTTATTACACCGCATGGCTACTTTATTATAACACCCGGCTACTTTATTACACCGCATGGCTACTTAATTATAACACCGGCTACTTTATTACACCTCATTGACTACTTTATTATAACACCCGGATACTTTATTACACCGCATGGCTGCTCTTTATTATAACACCGGCTACTTTATTACACCGCATGGCAACTTTATTATACCGCATGGCTACTTTAATTATAACACTGGCTACTTTATTACACCGCATGGCTACTTTATTATAACACCGGCTACTTTATTATAACACCCGGCTACTTTATTACACTGCATGGCTACTTTTATTAAACACCGGCTACTTTATTATAACACCGGCTACTTTATCACACCGCATGGCTACTTTATTATAACAATGGCTACTTTATTATAACACTGGCTACTTTATTATAACACCCGGCTACTTTATTATAACCACGGCTACTTTATTACACCGCATGGCTACTTTTATTATACCGCATGGCTACTTTATTATACCGCATGGCTACTTTATTATACACCGGCTACATTATTACACCGCCTGGCTACTTTATTATACCACCGGCTACTTTATTACACCGCCTGGCTACTTTATTATACCACCGGCTACTTTATTACACCGCATGGCTACTTTATTACACCGCATGGCTACTTTATTACACCGCATGGCTACTTTATTATAACACCGGCTACTTTATTACACCGCATGGCTACTTTATTACACCGCATAGCTACTTTATTATGCCAACGGCTACTTTCTAATACCAACGGCTAATTTCTAATACCACCCCCGGCTACTTTATAATACACATGGATACAATGTATATATGTATAGCAGGTTATATAGGTGGATATAATGTATATGTAAACAGCAGGTTATATTGGTGGATACAATGTTACGTGTATACCAGGTTATATAGGTGGATACAATGTATATGTGTATAGGCAGGGTTATATAGGTGGGTACAATGTATATGTGTATAGCAGGTTATATAGGTGGATACAATGTACATGTGTAATAGCAGGTTATATAGGTGGATACTATGTATATGTGTAATAGCAGGTTATATAGGTGGATATACTGTATACGTGTATAGAAGGATATATAGGTGGATACAATGTATATGTGTATAGCAGGTTATATAGGTGGATACACTGTACTTGTGTGTAGCAGGTTATATAGGTGGATACAATGTATATGTGTTATAGCAGGTTATATAGGTGGATACAATGTATATGTGTATAGCAGGTTATATAGGTGGATACAACATATATGTGTATAGCAAGTTTATATAGGTGGATACAATGTATGTGTGTATATGCAAGTTATATAGGTGGACTACAATGTATATGTGTATAGCAGGTTATATAGGCGGGATACAATGAACATGTGTATAGCATGTTATATAGGTGGATACAATGTATATGTGTTAGCAGGTTATATAGGTGGATACAATGTATATGTGTATATCAGGTTATATAGGTGGATACAATGTATATGTGTATAGCAGGTTATATAGGTGCATACACTGTATATGTGTATAGCAGGTTATATAGGTGTATATACTGTATGTGTATAGCAGGTTATATAGGTGGATACAATGTATATGTGTATAGCAGGTTATATATGTGGATACAATGTATATGTGTATAGCAGGTTATATAGCTGTATATACTGTATATGTGTATAGCAGGTTATATAGGTGTATACACTGTATGTGTATAACCAGGTTATATAGGTGTATATACTGTATATGTGTATAGCACGGTAATATAGGTGGATACAATGTATATATGCATACCAGGTTATATAGGTGGATACAATGTATATGTGTATAGCAGGTTATATAGGTGGGTACAATGTATATGTGTATAGCAGGTTATATAGGTGGATACAATGTAAATGTGTATAGCAGGTTATATAGGTGGATACAAATGTATATGTGTATAGCAGGTTATATAGGTGGATATACTGTATACGTGTATAGAAGGTTATATAGGTGGATAAAATGTATATGTGTATAGCAGGTTATATAGGTGGATACACTGTACTTGTGTGTAGCAGGTTATATAGGTGGATACAATGTATATGTGTATAGCAGGTTATATAGGTGGATACAATGTATATGTGTATAGCAGGTTATATAGGTGGATACAATGTATATGTGTATAGCAGGTTATATAGGTGGATACAATGTATATGTGTATAGGCAAGTTATATAGGTGGATACAATGTATATGTGTATAGAAGGTTATATAGGCGGATACAATGAACATGTGTATAGCATGTTATATAGGTGGATACAATGTATATGTGTATAGCAAGGTTATATAGGTGGATACAATGTATATGTGTATAGCAGGTTATATAGGTGGATACAATGTATATGTGTATAGCAGGTTATATAGGTGCATACACTGTATATGTGTATAGCAGGTTATATAGGTGTATATACTGTATGTGTATAGCAGGTTATATAGGTGGATACAATGTATATGTGTATAGCAGATTATATATGTGGATACAATGTATATGTGTATAGCAGGTTATATAGGTGTATATACTGTATATGTGTATAGCAGGTTATATAGGTGTATACAATGTATGTGTATAGCAGGTTATATAGGTGTATGTACTGTATATGTGTATAGCAGGTTATATAGGTTGTATAACACTGTATGTGTATAGCAGGTTATATAGCGTGTATATACTGTATATGTGTATAGCAGGTTATATAGGTGGATACAATGTATATGTGTATAGCAGGTTATATAGGTGTATATACTGTATATGTGTATAGCAGGTTATATAGGTGGTTACAATGTATCTATGCCATAGCAGGTTATATAGGTGTATATACGGTATATGTGCATAGCAGGTTATTTAGGTGTATATATTGTATATGTGTATAGCAGGTTATATAGGTGCTGTATACTGTATATGTGTATAGCAGGTTATATAGGTGTGTATACTGTATATGTGTATAGCAGGTTATATAGGTGTATATACTGTATATGTGTATAGCATGTTATATAGGTGTATATACTGTATATTGGTCTAGCAGGTTATATAGGTATATATACTGTATATGTTATAGCAGGTTATATAGGTGTATATCTGTATATGTGTATAGCATGTTATATAGGGATATATACTGTATATGTGAGTATAGCAAGTTATATAGGGATATACTGTATATGTGTATAGCAGGTTATATATGTGTATATACTGTATATGTGTATAGCAGGTTATATGTGTATATACTGTATATGTGTATAGCAGGTTATATAGGATATTACTGTATATGTGTATAGCAGGTTATATAGGTGGATAACAATGTATATGTGCATAGCAGGTTATATAGGTGTATATACTGTATATGTGTATAGCAGGTTATTTGGTGTATATACTGTATATGTGTATAGCAGGTTATTAGGTGTATATACTGTATATGTGTATAACAGGTTATATAGGTGTATATACTGTATATGTGTATAGCAGGTTATATTAGGTGTATATACTGTTTATGTGTGTATAGCAGGTTATATGGTGTGTATACTGTATAGTGTGTATAGCATGTTATAAAGGTGTATATACTGTTATGTGTAGCAGGTTATATAGGTGTATACACTGTATGTGTATAGCAGGTTATATAGGTATAATACTGTATATGTGTATAGCAGGTTATATAGGTGTATACTACTGTATATGTGTATAGCAGGTTATAATAGTGATATATACTGTATATGTGTATAGCAGGTTATATAGTGATATATACTGTACTATGTGTATAGCAGGTTATATAGGTTGTATATGTGTATAGCAGGTTATATAGGTGGATACAATGTATATGTGTATAGCAGGTTATATAGGTGGATATGTGTATAGCAGGTTATATAGGTGTATACAATGTATATGTGCATAGCAGGTTATATAGGTGGATACAATGTATATGTGTTTAGCAGGTTATATAGGTGGATACAATGTATATGTGTATAGCAGGTTATATAGGTGTATGTGTGTATAGCAGGTTATATAGGTGTATATGTGTATAGCAGGTTATATAGGTGGATACAATGTATATGTGTATAGCAGGTTATATAGGTGGATATGTGTATAGCAGGTTATATAGGTGTACACAATGTATATGTGCATAGTAGGTTATATAGGTGGATACAATGTATTGTGTTATAGCAGGTTTATAGGTGGATACAATGTATATGTGTATAGCAGGTTATTAGGTGGATATGTGTATAGCAGGTTATATAGGTGGATATGTGTATAGCGTTATATAGGTGTATACAATGTATATGTGCATAGCAGGTT